>NW_025423397.1:0-146530 GCF_020740685.1 Jaculus jaculus
TCTACAAGACGAGGGACAAGAAAGAAGATTTCCCGTGTGGAACGAAAAGAGACTCATTTTGTGTCAGGAGAGTGTCTAGAGAAGTGTTTCCCTTTGTAAAGTAACAGTGAATTCAAAGAACCAAGAGCTGAATGTTGTTAAGGAACATTTCCTTTTGAAAACTAACACGGAAACTCACAATTCTACAAGACGAAGGTCAAGAAAGAAGATTTCCCGTGTGGAACGAAAAGAGACTCATTTTGTGTCAGGAGAGTGTCTAGAGAAATGTTTCCCTTTGTAAAGTAACAGTGAATTCAAAGAACCAAGAGCTGAATGTTGTTAAGAGAATTTCCTTTTGAAAACTAACACGAACGCACAATTCTACAAGACGAAGGTCAAGAAAGAAGATTTCCCGTGTGGAACGAAAAGAGACTCATTTTGTGTCAGGAGAGTGTCTAGAGAAATGTTTCCCTTTGTAAAGTAACAGATGATTCAAAGAACCAAGAGCTGAATGTTGTTAAGAGCATTTCCTTTTGAAAACTAACATGGAACTCACAATTCTACAAGACGAAGGGTCAAGAAAGAAGATTTCCCGTGTGGAACGAAAAGAGACTCATTTTGTGTCAGGAGAGTGTCTAGAGAAATGTTTCCCTTGTAAAGTAACAGTGAATTCAAAGAACCAAGAGCTGAATGTTGTTAAGAACATTTCCTTTTGAAAACTAACACTGAACGCACAATTCTACAAGACGAGGGTCAAGAAAGAAGATTTCCCGTGTGGAACGAAAGAGACTCATTTTGTGTCAGGAGAGTGTCTAGAGAAATGTTTCCCTTTGTAAAGTAACAGTGAATTCAAAGAACCAAGAGCTGAATGTTGTTAAGAACATTTCCTTTTGAAAACTAACACGAACGCACAATTCTACAAGACGAGGGTCAAGAAAGAAGATTTCCCGTGTGGAACGAAAAGAGACTCATTTTGTGTCAGGAGAGTGTCTAGAGAATGTTTCCCTTTGTAAAGTAACAGTGAATTCAAAGAACCAAGAGCTGAATGTTGTTAAGAACATTTCCTTTTGAAAACTAACATGGAACTCACAATTCTACAAGACGAGGGTCAAGAAAGAAGATTTCCCGTGTGGAACGAAAAGAGACTCATTTTGTGTCAGGAGAGTGTCTAGAGAAATGTTTCCCTTTGTAAAGTAACAGTGAATTCAAAGAACCAAGAGCTGAATGTTGTTAAGAACATTTCCTTTTGAAAACTAACATGGAACTCACAATCTACAAGACGAGGGTCAAGAAAGAAGATTTCCCGTGTGGAACGAAAAGAGACTCATTTTGTGTCAGGAGAGTGTCTAGAGAAATGTTTCCCTTTGTAAAGTAACAGTGAATTCAAAGAACCAAGAGCTGAATGTTGTTAAGAACATTTCCTTTTGAAAACTAACATGGAACTCACAATTCTACAAGACGAGGGTCAAGAAAGAAGATTTCCCGTGTGGAACGAAAAGAGACTCATTTTGTGTCAGGAGAGTGTCTAGAGAAATGTTTCCCTTTGTAAAGTAACAGTGAATTCAAAGAACCAAGAGCTGAATGTTGTTAAGAGCATTTCCTTTTGAAAACTAACACGGAACGCACAATTCTACAAGACGAGGGTCAAGAAAGAAGATTTCCCGTGTGGAACGAAAAGAGACTCATTTTGTGTCAGGAGAGTGTCTAGAGAAATGTTTCCCTTTGTAAAGTAACAGTGAATTCAAAGAACCAAGAGCTGAATGTTGTTAAGAACATTTCCTTTTGAAAACTAACACGAAACGCACAATTCTACAAGACGAGGGTCAAGAAAGAAGATTTCCCGTGTGGAACGAAAAGAGACTCATTTTGTGTCAGGAGAGTGTCTAGAGAAATGTTTCCCTTTGTAAAGTAACAGTGAATTCAAAGAACCAAGAGCTGAATGTTGTTAAGAGCATTTCCTTTTGAAAACTAACACGTAACGCACAATTCTACAAGACGAGGGTCAAGAAAGAAGATTTCCCGTGTGGAACGAAAAGAGACTCATTTTGTGTCAGGAGAGTGTCTAGAGAAATGTTTCCCTTTGTAAAGTAACAGTGAATTCAAAGAACCAAGAGCTGAATGTTGTTAAGAACATTTCCTTTTGAAAACTAACATGGAACTCACAATTCTACAAGACGAGGGTCAAGAAAGAAGATTTCCCGTGTGGAACGAAAAGAGACTCATTTTGTGTCAGGAGAGTGTCTAGAGAAATGTTTCCCTTTGTAAAGTAACAGTGAATTCAAAGAACCAAGAGCTGAATGTTGTTAAGAACATTTCCTTTTGAAAACTAACATGGAAACTCCCATTTCTACAAGACGAGGGTCAAGAAAGAAGATTTCCCGTGTGGAACGAAAAGAGACTCATTTTGTGTCAGGAGAGTGTCTAGAGAAATGTTTCCCTTTGTAAAGTAACAGTGAATTCAAAGAACCAAGAGCTGAATGTTGTTAAGATCATTTCCTTTTGAAAACTAACAGGAATCGCACAATTCTACAAGACGAGGGTCAAGAAAGAAGATTTCCCGTGTGGAACGAAAAGAGACTCATTTTGTGTCAGGAGAGTGTCTAGAGAAATGTTTTCCTTTGTAAAGTAACAGTGAATTCAAAGAACCAAGAGCTGAATGTTGTTAAGAACATTTCCTTTGAAAACTAACACGGAACGCACAATTCTACAAGACGAGGGTCAAGAAAGAAGATTTCCCGTGTGGAACGAAAAGAGACTCATTTTGTGTCAGGAGAGTGTCTAGAGAAATGTTTCCCTTTGTAAAGTAACAGTGAATTCAAAGAACCAAGAGCTGAATGTTGTTAAGAACATTTCCTTTTGAAAACTAACATGAACGCACAATTCTACAAGACGAGGGTCAAGAAAGAAGATTTCCCGTGTGGAACGAAAAGAGACTCATTTTGTGTCAGGAGAGTGTCTAGAGAAATGTTTCCTTTGTAAAGTAACAGTGAATTCAAAGAACCAAGAGCTGAATGTTGTTAAGAACATTTCCTTTTGAAAACTAACATGGAACTCACAATTCTACAAGACGAGGGTCAAGAAAGAAGATTTCCCGTGTGGAACGAAAAGAGACTCATTTTGTGTCAGGAGAGTGTCTAGAGAAATGTTTCCCTTTGTAAAGTAACAGTGAATTCAAAGAACCAAGAGCTGAATGTTGTTAAGAACATTTCCTTTTGAAAACTAACACGGAACGCACAATTCTACAAGACGAGGGTCAAGAAAGAAGATTTCCCGTGTGGAACGAAAAGAGACTCATTTTGTGTCAGGAGAGTGTCTAGAGAAATGTTTCCTTTGTAAAGTAACAGTGAATTCAAAGAACCAAGAGCTGAATGTTGTTAAAAACATTTCCTTTTGAAAACTAACACGGAACGCAGAATTCTACACAGGAGGGTGAAGAAAGAAGATTTCCCGTGTGGAACGAAAAGACACTCATTTTGTGTCAGGAGAGTGTCTAGAGAAATGTTTCCCTTTGTAAAGTAACAGTGAATTCAAAGAACCAAGAGCTGAATGTTGTTAAGAACATTTCCTTTTGAAAACTAACACGGAACTCACAATTCTACAAGACGAAGGTCAAGAAAGAAGATTTCCCGTGTGGAACGAAAAGAGACTCATTTTGTGTCAGGAGAGTGTCTAGAGAAATGTTCTCCCTTTGTAAAGTAACAGTGAATTCAAAGAACGAAGAGCTGAATGCTGTTAAGAGCATTTCCTTTTGAAAACTAACAGGGAAACGCACAATTCTACAAGACGAAGGGTCAAGAAAGAAGATTTCCCGTGTGGAACGAAAAGAGACTCATTTTGTGTCAGGAGAGTGTCTAGAGAAGTGTTTCCCTTTGTAAAGTAACAGTGAATTCAAAGAACCAAGAGCTGAATGTTGTTAAGATCATTTCCTTTTGAAAACTAACACGAAACGCACAATTCTACAAGACAAGGTCAAGAAAGAAGATTTCCCGTGTGGAACGAAAAGAGACTCATTTTGTGTCAGGAGAGTGTCTAGAGAAATGTTTCCCTTTGTAAAGTAACAGTGAATTCAAAGAACCAAGAGCTGAATGTTGTTAAGAACATTTCCTTTTGAAAACTAACACGGAACGCACAATTCTACAAGACGAGGGTCAAGAAAGAAGATTTCCCGTGTGGAACGAAAAGAGACTCATTTTGTGTCAGGAGAGTGTCTAGAGAAATGTTTCCCTTTGTAAAGTAACAGTGAATTCAAAGAACCAAGAGCTGAATGTTGTTAAGAGCATTTCCTTTTGAAAACTAACACGGAACGCACAGTTCTACAAGACGAAGGGTCAAGAAAGAAGATTTCCCGTGTGGAACGAAAGAGACTCATTTTGTGTCAGGAGAGTGTCTAGAGAAATGTTTCCCTTTTGTAAAGTAACAGTGAATTCAAAGAACCAAGAGCTGAATGTTGTTAAGAACATTTCCTTTTGAAAACTAACACTAACTCACAATTCTACAAGACGAGGGTCAAGAAAGAAGATTTCCCGTGTGGAACGAAAAGAGACTCATTTTGTGTCAGGAGAGTGTCTAGAGAAATGTTTCCCTTTGTAAAGTAACAGTGAATTCAAAGAACCAAGAGCTGAATGTTGTTAAGAGCATTTCCTTTTGAAAACTAACACGGAACGCACAATTCTACAAGACGAAGGGTCAAGAAAGAAGATTTCCCGTGTGGAACGAAAAGAGACTCATTTTGTGTCAGGAGAGTGTCTAGAGAAATGTTTCCTTTGTAAAGTAACAGTGAATTCAAAGAACCAAGAGCTGAATGTTGTTAAGAACATTTCCTTTTGAAAACTAACACGGAACGCACAATTCTACAAGACGAGGGTCAAGAAAGAAGATTTCCCGTGTGGAACGAAAAGAGACTCATTTTGTGTCAGGAGAGTGTCTAGAGAAATGTTTCCCTTTGTAAAGTAACAGTGAATTCAAAGAACCAAGAGCTGAATGTTGTTAAGAACATTTCCTTTTGAAAACTAACACGGAACGCACAATTCTACAAGACGAAGGGTCAAGAAAGAAGATTTCCCGTGTGGAACGAAAAGAGACTCATTTTGTGTCAGGAGAGTGTCTAGAGAAATGTTTCCCTTTGTAAAGTAACAGTGAATTCAAAGAACCAAGAGCTGAATGTTGTTAAGAACATTTCCTTTTGAAAACTAACACGGAACGCACAATTCTACAAGACGAAGGTCAAGAAAGAAGATTTCCCGTGTGGAACGAAAAGAGACTCATTTTGTGTCAGGAGAGTGTCTAGAGAAATGTTTCCCTTTGTAAAGTAACAGTGAATTCAAAGAACCAAGAGCTGAATGTTGTTAAGAACATTTCCTTTTGAAAACTAACACGGAACGCACAATTCTACAAGACGAAGGTCAAGAAAGAAGATTTCCCGTGTGGAACGAAAAGAGACTCATTTTGTGTCAGGAGAGTGTCTAGAGAAATGTTTCCCTTTGTAAAGTAACAGTGAATTCAAAGAACCAAGAGCTGAATGTTGTTAAGAACATTTCCTTTTGAAAACTAACACGGAACGCACAATTCTACAAGACGAAGTTTTAGAAAGAAGATTTCCCGTGTGGAACGAAAAGAGACTCATTTTGTGTCAGGAGAGTGTCTAGAGAAATGTTTCCCTTTGTAAAGTAACAGTGAATTCAAAGAACCAAGAGCTGAATGTTGTTAAGAAGATTTCCTTTTGAAAACTAACACGGAACGCACAATTCTACAAGACGAGGGTCAAGAAAGAAGATTTCCCGTGTGGAACGAAAAGAGACTCATTTTGTGTCAGGAGAGTGTCTAGAGAAATGTTTCCCTTTGTAAAGTAACAGTGAATTCAAAGAACCAAGAGCTGAATGTTGTTAAGAGCATTTCCTTTTGAAAACTAACACGGAACGCACAATTCTACAAGACGAAGGGTCAAGAAAGAAGATTTCCCGTGTGGAACGAAAAGAGACTCATTTTGTGTCAGGAGAGTGTCTAGAGAAATGTTTCCCTTTGTAAAGTAACAGTGAATTCAAAGAACCAAGAGCTGAATGTTGTTAAGAACATTTCCTTTTGAAAACTAACACGGAACGCACAATTCTACAAGACGAAGGTCAAGAAAGAAGATTTCCCGTGTGGAACGAAAAGAGACTCATTTTGTGTCAGGAGAGTGTCTAGAGAAATGTTTCCCTTTGTAAAGTAACAGTGAATTCAAAGAACCAAGAGCTGAATGTTGTTAAGAAGCATTTCCTTTTGAAAACTAACACGGAACGCACAATTCTACAAGACGAAGGGTCAAGAAAGAAGATTTCCCGTGTGGAACGAAAAGAGACTCATTTTGTGTCAGGAGAGTGTCTAGAGAAATGTTTCCCTTTGTAAAGTAACAGTGAATTCAAAGAACCAAGAGCTGAATGTTGTTAAGAACATTTCCTTTGAAAACTAACACGGAACGCACAATTCTACAAGACGAGGGTCAAGAAAGAAGATTTCCCGTGTGGAACGAAAAGAGACTCATTTTGTGTCAGGAGAGTGTCTAGAGAAATGTTTCCTTTGTAAAGTAACAGTGAATTCAAAGAACCAAGAGCTGAATGTTGTTAAGAAGCATTTCCTTTTGAAAACTAACACGGAACGCACAATTCTACAAGACGAAGGGTCAAGAAAGAAGATTTCCCGTGTGGAACGAAAAGAGACTCATTTTGTGTCAGGAGAGTGTCTAGAGAAATGTTTCCCTTTGTAAAGTAACAGTGAATTCAAAGAACCAAGAGCTGAATGTTGTTAAGAACATTTCCTTTTGAAAACTAACACGGAACGCACAATTCTACAAGACGAAGGTCAAGAAAGAAGATTTCCCGTGTGGAACGAAAAGAGACTCATTTTGTGTCAGGAGAGTGTCTAGAGAAATGTTTCCCTTTGTAAAGTAACAGTGAATTCAAAGAACCAAGAGCTGAATGTTGTTAAGAACATTTCCTTTTGAAAACTAACACGGAACGCACAATTCTACAAGACGAGGGTCAAGAAAGAAGATTTCCCGTGTGGAACGAAAAGAGACTCATTTTGTGTCAGGAGAGTGTCTAGAGAAATGTTTCCTTTGTAAAGTAACAGTGAATTCAAAGAACCAAGAGCTGAATGTTGTTAAGAGCATTTCCTTTTGAAAACTAACACGGAACGCACAATTCTACAAGACCAAGGGTCAAGAAAGAAGATTTCCCGTGTGGAACGAAAAGAGACTCATTTTGTGTCAGGAGAGTGTCTAGAGAAATGTTTCCCTTTGTAAAGTAACAGTGAATTCAAAGAACCAAGAGCTGAATGTTGTTAAGAACATTTCCTTTTGAAAACTAACACGAAACGCACAATTCTACAAGACGAAGGTCAAGAAAGAAGATTTCCCGTGTGGAACGAAAAGAGACTCATTTTGTGTCAGGAGAGTGTCTAGAGAAATGTTTCCCTTTGTAAAGTAACAGTGAATTCAAAGAACCAAGAGCTGAATGTTGTTAAGAAGCATTTCCTTTTGAAAACTAACACGGAACGCACAATTCTACAAGACGAGGGTCAAGAAAGAAGATTTCCCGTGTGGAACGAAAAGAGACTCATTTTGTGTCAGGAGAGTGTCTAGAGAAATGTTTCCCTTTGTAAAGTAACAGTGAATTCAACCGAACCAAGAGCTGAATGTTGTTAAGAACATTTCCTTTCGAAAACTAACACGGAACGCACAATTCTACAAGACGAAGGGTCAAGAAAGAAGATTTCCCGTGTGGAACGAAAAGAGACTCATTTTGTGTCAGGAGAGTGTCTAGAGAAATGTTTCCCTTTGTAAAGTAACAGTGAATTCAAAGAACCAAGAGCTGAATGTTGTTAAGAACATTTCCTTTTGAAAACTAACACGGAACGCACAATTCTACAAGACGAGGGTCAAGAAAGAAGATTTCCCGTGTGGAACGAAAAGAGACTCATTTTGTGTCAGGAGAGTGTCTAGAGAAATGTTTCCCTTTGTAAAGTAACAGTGAATTCAAAGAACCAAGAGCTGAATGTTGTTAAGAGCATTTCCTTTTGAAAACTAACACGGAACGCACAATTCTACAAGACGAAGTGTTAGAAAGAAGATTTCCCGTGTGGAACGAAAAGAGACTCATTTTGTGTCAGGAGAGTGTCTAGAGAAATGTTTCCCTTTGTAAAGTAACAGTGAATTCAAAGAACCAAGAGCTGAATGTTGTTAAGAACATTTCCTTTTGAAAACTAACACGGAACGCACAATTCTACAAGACGAAGTGTTAGAAAGAAGATTTCCCGTGTGGAACGAAAAGAGACTCATTTTGTGTCAGAGAGTGTCTAGAGAAATGTTTCCCTTTGTAAAGTAACAGTGAATTCAAAGAACCAAGAGCTGAATGTTGTTAAGAACATTTCCTTTTGAAAACTAACACGGAACGCACAATTCTACAAGACGAAGGTCAAGAAAGAAGATTTCCCGTGTGGAACGAAAAGAGACTCATTTTGTGTCAGGAGAGTGTCTAGAGAAATGTTTCCCTTTGTAAAGTAACAGTGAATTCAAAGAACCAAGAGCTGAATGTTGTTAAGAGCATTTCCTTTTGAAAACTAACACGGAACGCACAATTCTACAAGACGAAGGTCAAGAAAGAAGATTTCCCGTGTGGAACGAAAAGAGACTCATTTTGTGTCAGGAGAGTGTCTAGAGAAAGTGTTTCCCTTTGTAAAGTAACAGTGAATTCAAAGAACCAAGAGCTGAATGTTGTTAAGAGCATTTCCTTTTGAAAACTAACACGGAACGCACAATTCTACAAGACAAGGGTCAAGAAAGAAGATTTCCCGTGTGGAACGAAAAGAGACTCATTTTGTGTCAGGAGAGTGTCTAGAGAAGTGTTTCCCTTTGTAAAGTAACAGTGAATTCAAAGAACCAAGAGCTGAATGTTGTTAAGAACATTTCCTTTTGAAAACTAACACGGAACGCACAATTCTACAAGACGAAGGTCAAGAAAGAAGATTTCCCGTGTGGAACGAAAAGAGACTCATTTTGTGTCAGGAGAGTGTCTAGAGAAATGTTTCCCTTTGTAAAGTAACAGTGAATTCAAAGAACCAAGAGCTGAATGTTGTTAAGAACATTTCCTTTTGAAAACTAACACGGAACGCACAATTCTACAGACGAAGGTCAAGAAAGAAGATTTCCCGTGTGGAACGAAAAGAGACTCATTTTGTGTCAGGAGAGTGTCTAGAGAAAGTGTTTCCTTTGTAAAGTAACAGTGAATTCAAAGAACCAAGAGCTGAATGTTGTTAAGAGCATTTCCTTTTGAAAACTAACAAGGAACACACAATTCTACAAGACGAAGGTCAAGAAAGAAGATTTCCCGTGTGGAACGAAAAGAGACTCATTTTGTGTCAGGAGAGTGTCTAGAGAAGAGTTTCCCTTTGTAAAGTAACAGTGAATTCAAAGAACCAAGAGCTGAATGTTGTTAAGAACATTTCCTTTTGAAAACTAACACGAAACGCACAATTCTACAAGACGAAGGGTCAAGAAAGAAGATTTCCCGTGTGGAACGAAAAGAGACTCATTTTGTGTCAGGAGAGTGTCTAGAGAAATGTTTCCCTTTGTAAAGTAACAGTGAATTCAAAGAACCAAGAGCTGAATGTTGTTAAGAACATTTCCTTTTGAAAACTAACACGGAACGCACAATTCTACAAGACGAAGGTCAAGAAAGAAGATTTCCCGTGTGGAACGAAAAGAGACTCATTTTGTGTCAGGAGAGTGTCTAGAGAAATGTTTCCTTTGTAAAGTAACAGTGAATTCAAAGAACCAAGAGCTGAATGTTGTTAAGAAGCATTTCCTTTTGAAACTAACACGGAACGCACAATTCTACAAGACGAAGGGTCAAGAAAGAAGATTTCCCGTGTGGAACGAAAAGAGACTCATTTTGTGTCAGGAGAGTGTCTAGAGAAATGTTTCCCTTTGTAAAGTAACAGTGAATTCAAAGAACCAAGAGCTGAATGTTGTTAAGAACATTTCCTTTTGAAAACTAACACGGAACGCACAATTCTACAAGACGAAGGTCAAGAAGAAGATTTCCCGTGTGGAACGAAAAGAGACTCATTTTGTGTCAGGAGAGTGTCTAGAGAAATGTTTCCCTTTGTAAAGTAACAGTGAATTCAATGAACCAAGAGCTGAATGTTGTTAAGAACATTTCCTTTTGAAAACTAACACGGAACGCACAATTCTACAAGACGAAGGGTCAAGAAAGAAGATTTCCCGTGTGGAACGAAAAGAGACTCATTTTGTGTCAGGAGAGTGTCTAGAGAAATGTTTCCCTTTGTAAAGTAACAGTGAATTCAAAGAACCAAGAGCTGAATGTTGTTAAGAACATTTCCTTTTGAAAACTAACACTGAACGCACAATTCTACAAGACTAAGGGTTAAGAAAGAAGATTTCCCGTGTGGAACGAAAAGAGACTCATTTTGTGTCAGGAGAGTGTCTAGAGAAATGTTTCCTTTGTAAAGTAACAGTGAATTCAAAGAACCAAGAGCTGAATGTTGTTAAGAACATTTCCTTTTGAAAACTAACACGGAACGCACAATTCTACAAGACGAAGGTCAAGAAAGAAGATTTCCCGTGTGGAACGAAAAGAGACTCATTTTGTGTCAGGAGAGTGTCTAGAGAAGTGTTTCCTTTGTAAAGTAACAGTGAATTCAAAGAACCAAGAGCTGAATGTTGTTAAGAGCATTTCCTTTTGAAAACTAACACGGAACGCACAATTCTACAAGACGAGGGTCAAGAAAGAAGATTTCCCGTGTGGAACGAAAAGAGACTCATTTTGTGTCAGGAGAGTGTCTAGAGAAATGTTTCCCTTTGTAAAGTAACAGTGAATTCAAAGAACCAAGAGCTGAATGTTGTTAAGAACATTTCCTTTTGAAAACTAACACGGAACGCACAATTCTACAAGACAAGGGTCAAGAAAGAAGATTTCCCGTGTGGAACGAAAAGAGACTCATTTTGTGTCAGGAGAGTGTCTAGAGAAATGTTTCCCTTTGTAAAGTAACAGTGAATTCAAAGAACCAAGAGCTGAATGTTGTTAAGAACATTTCCTTTTGAAAACTAACACGGAACGCACAATTCTACAAGACGAAGGGTCAAGAAAGAAGATTTCCCGTGTGGAACGAAAAGAGACTCATTTTGTGTCAGGAGAGTGTCTAGAGAAATGTTTCCTTTGTAAAGTAACAGTGAATTCAAAGAACCAAGAGCTGAATGTTGTTAAGAACATTTCCTTTTGAAAACTAACACGGAACGCACAATTCTACAGGACAAGGGTCAAGAAAGAAGATTTCCCGTGTGGAACGAAAAGACACTCATTTTGTGTCAGGAGAGTGTCTAGAGAAATGTTTCCCTTTGTAAAGTAACAGTGAATTCAAAGAACCAAGAGCTGAATGTTGTTAAGAACATTTCCTTTTGAAAACTAACACGGAACGCACAAATCTGCGGGACTAGGGTCAAGAAAGAAGATTTCCCAGTGTGGAACGAAAAGAGACTCATTTTGTGTCAGGAGAGTGTCTAGAGAAATGTTTCCTTTGTAAAGTAACAGTGAATTCAAAGAACCAAGAGCTGAATGTTGTTAAGAGCATTTCCTTTTGAAAACTAACACGGAACGCACAATTCTACAAGACGAGGGTCAAGAAAGAAGATTTCCCGTGTGGAACGAAAAGAGACTCATTTTGTGTCAGGAGAGTGTCTAGAGAAATGTTTCCCTTTGTAAAGTAACAGTGAATTCAAAGAACCAAGAGCTGAATGTTGTTAAGAACATTTCCTTTTGAAAACTAACACGGAACGCACAATTCTACAAGACGAGGGTCAAGAAAGAAGATTTCCCGTGTGGAACGAAAAGAGACTCATTTTGTGTCAGGAGAGTGTCTAGAGAAATGTTTCCTTTGTAAAGTAACAGTGAATTCAAAGAACCAAGAGCTGAATGTTGTTAAGAACATTTCCTTTTGAAAACTAACACTGGAACGCACAATTCTACAAGGCGAGGGTCAAGAAAGAAGATTTCCCGTGTGGAACGAAAAGAGACTCATTTTGTGTCAGGAGAGTGTCTAGAGAAATGTTTCCTGTGTAAAGTAACAGTGAATTCAACGAACCAAGAGCTGAATGTTGTTAAGAGCATTTCCTTTTGAAAACTAACACGGAACGCACAATTCTACAAGACGAAGGTCAAGAAAGAAGATTTCCGTGTGGAACGAAAAGAGACTCATTTTGTGTCAGGAGAGTGTCTAGAGAAATGTTTCCCTTTGTAAAGTAACAGTGAATTCAAAGAACCAAGAGCTGAATGTTGTTAAGAACATTTCCTTTTGAAAACTAACACGAAACGCACAATTCTACAAGACGAAGGTCAAGAAAGAAGATTTCCCGTGTGGAACGAAAAGAGACTCATTTTGTGTCAGGAGAGTGTCTAGAGAAATGTTTCCCTTTGTAAAGTAACAGTGAATTCAAAGAACCAAGAGCTGAATGTTGTTAAGAACATTTCCTTTTGAAAACTAACACGAAACGCACAATTCTACAAGACGAAGGGTCAAGAAAGAAGATTTCCCGTGTGGAACGAAAAGAGACTCATTTTGTGTCAGGAGAGTGTCTAGAGAAATGTTTCCCTTTGTAAAGTAACAGTGAATTCAAAGAACCAAGAGCTGAATGTTGTTAAGAACATTTCCTTTTGAAAACTAACACGGAACGCACAATTCTACAAGACGAAGGTCAAGAAAGAAGATTTCCCGTGTGGAACGAAAAGAGACTCATTTTGTGTCAGGAGAGTGTCTAGAGAAATGTTTCCCTTTGTAAAGTAACAGTGAATTCAAAGAACCAAGAGCTGAATGTTGTTAAGAACATTTCCTTTTGAAAACTAACACGGAACGCACAATTCTACAAGACGAAGGTCAAGAAAGAAGATTTCCCGTGTGGAACGAAAAGAGACTCATTTTGTGTCAGGAGAGTGTCTAGAGAAATGTTTCCCTTTGTAAAGTAACAGTGAATTCAAAGAACCAAGAGCTGAATGTTGTTAAGAACATTTCCTTTTGAAAACTAACAGGGAACGCACAATTCTACAAGGACGAAGGTCAAGAAAGAAGATTTCCCGTGTGGAACGAAAAGAGACTCATTTTGTGTCAGGAGAGTGTCTAGAGAAATGTTTCCCTTTGTAAAGTAACAGTGAATTCAAAGAACCAAGAGCTGAATGTTGTTAAGAACATTTCCTTTTGAAAACTAACACGGAACGCACAATTCTACAAGACGAGGGTCAAGAAAGAAGATTTCCCGTGTGGAACGAAAAGAGACTCATTTTGTGTCAGGAGAGTGTCTAGAGAAATGTTTCCTGTGTAAAGTAACAGTGAATTCAAAGAACCAAGAGCTGAATGTTGTTAAGAGCATTTCCTTTTGAAAACTAACACGGAACGCACAATTCTACAAGACGAGGTACAAGAAAGAAGATTTCCCGTGTGGAACGAAAAGAGACTCATTTTGTGTCAGGAGAGTGTCTAGAGAAATGTTTCCCTTTGTAAAGTAACAGTGAATTCAAAGAACCAAGAGCTGAATGTTGTTAAGAACATTTCCTTTTGAAAACTAACACGGAACGCACAATTCTACAAGACGAAGGGTCAAGAAAGAAGATTTCCCGTGTGGAACGAAAAGAGACTCATTTTGTGTCAGGAGAGTGTCTAGAGAAATGTTTCCCTTTGTAAAGTAACAGTGAATTCAAAGAACCAAGAGCTGAATGTTGTTAAGAACATTTCCTTTTGAAAACTAACACGGAACGCACAATTCTACAAGACGAGGGTCAAGAAAGAAGATTTC
Source organism: Jaculus jaculus (assembly GCF_020740685.1). Classification (NCBI taxonomy): domain Eukaryota; kingdom Metazoa; phylum Chordata; class Mammalia; order Rodentia; family Dipodidae; genus Jaculus; species Jaculus jaculus. The sequence continues at coordinate 13,817 of NW_025423397.1, forward strand.
CCGTGTGGAACGAAAAGAGACTCATTTTGTGTCAGAGAGTGTCTAGAGAAATGTTTCCCTTTGTAAAGTAACAGTGAATTCAAAGAACCAAGAGCTGAATGTTGTTAAGAACATTTCCTTTGAAAACTAACACGGAACGCACAATTCTACAAGACGAGGGTCAAGAAAGAAGATTTCCCGTGTGGAACGAAGGAGACTCATTTTGTGTCAGAGAGTGTCTAGAGAAATGCTTCCCTTTGTAAAGTAACAGTGAATTCAAAGAACCAAGAGCTGAATGTTGTTAAGAACATTTCCTTTTGAAAACTAACACGGAACGCACAATTCTACAAGGCGAAGGGACAAGAAAGAAGATTTCCCGTGTGGAACGAAAAGAGACTCATTTTGTGTCAGGAGAGTGTCTAGAGAAATGTTTCCCTTTGAAAAGTAGCAGTGAATTCAAAGAACCAAGAGCTGAATGTTGTTAAGAACATTTCCTTTTGAAAAAAACACGAACTCACAATTCTACAAGATGAGGGTCAAGAAAGAAGATTTCCCGTGTGGAACGAAAAGAGACTCATTTTGTGTCAGGAGAGTGTCTAGAGAAATGTTTCCTTTGTAAAGTAACAGTGAATTCAAAGAACCAAGAGCTGAATGTTGTTAAGAACATTTCCTTTTGAAAACTAACACGGAAATCGCAATTCTACAAGACGAGGGGCAAGAAAGAAGATTTCCCTTGTTTTTGGAACGAAAATGAGACTCTTTTTGTGTCCAGGAGAGGGTCCTAGATAAGTGTTTCCCTTTGTAAAGTAACACAGGAATTCAACGAAACCGAAGAGCTGAATGTTAAGAACTTTTCCCTTTTGAAACTAACACGAACGCACAATTCTACAAGGCGAGGGTCAAGAAAGATGATTTCCCGTGTATGGAACGAGAAGATGACTCATTTTTCGTGTCAGTGAGTGTCTAGAGATTGTTCCTTTGTAAGTAACCGTGATCAAGAACCGAAGAGCTGAAATGTTGATAAGAACCTTCCCTTTTGGAAACCTAACACGAAACGCACAATTCTACAAGGACGAAGGATCAAGGAAAGAAGATTTCCCGTGTGGAACGAAAAGAGACTCATTTTTGTGTCAGTGAGAGTACTTCTAGGAGAAACGTTTCCTCCCTGTGTAAAGTAACAGTAAATATCTAAGAACCAAGAGCTGAATGTTGTTAAGAACATTTCCTTTTGAAAACTAACATGGAACGCACAATTCTACAAGACGAGGGTCAAGAAAGAAGATTTCCCGTGTGGAACGAAAAGAGACTCATTTTGTGTCAGGAGAGTGTCTAGAGAAATGTTTCCCTTTGTAAAGTAACAGTGAATTCAAAGAACCAAGAGCTGAATGTTGTTAAGAACATTTCCTTTTGAAAACTAACACGGAACGCACAATTCTACAAGACGAGGGTCAAGAAAGAAGATTTCCCGTGTGGAACGAAAAGAGACTCATTTTGTGTCAGGAGAGTGTCTAGAGAAATGTTTCCCTTTGTAAAGTAACAGTGAATTCAAAGAACCAAGAGCTGAATGTTGTTAAGAACATTTCCTTTTGAAAACTAACACGGAACGCACAATTCTACAAGACGAAGGTCAAGAAAGAAGATTTCCCGTGTGGAAACGAAAAGAGACTCATTTTGTGTCAGGAGAGTGTCTAGAGAAATGTTTCCCTTTTGAACGTAACAGTAATTCAAAGAACCAAGAGCTGAATGTTGTTAAGAGCATTTCTTTTGAAAACTATCACGGAACGCACAATTCTACAATACGTGGGTCAAGAAAGAAGATTCCCGTGTGGAACGTAAGGAGGCTCATTTTGTGTCAGGAGAGTGTCTAGAGAAATGTTTCACTTTGTAAAGTTACGAGTGAATTCAAAGAACCAAGAGCTGAATGTTGTTAAGAGCATTTCCTTTTGAAAGCTAACATGTAACGCACAATTCTACAAGGCGAGGGACAAGAAAGAAGATTTCCCGTGTGGAACGAAAAGAGACTCATTTTCGGTCAGGAGAGTGTCTAGAGAAATGTTTCCCTTTGTAAAGTAACAGTGAATTCACAGAACCAAGAGCTGAATGTTGTTAAGAACATTTCCTTTTGAAAACTAACACGAAACGCACAATTCTACAAGACGAAGGTCAAGAAAGAAGATTTCCCGTGTGGAACGAAAAGAGACTCATTTGTGTCAGGAGAGTGTCTAGAGAAGTGTTTCCCTTTGTAAAGTAACAGTGAATTCAAAGAACCAAGAGCTGAATGTTGTTAAGAACATTTCCTTTTGAAAACTAACACGAAACGCACAATTCTACAAGACGAAGGTCAAGAAAGAAGATTTCCCGTGTGGAACGAAAAGAGACTCATTTTGTGTCAGGAGAGTGTCTAGAGAAGTGTTTCCCTTTGTAAAGTAACAGTGAATTCAAAGAACCAAGAGCTGAATGTTGTTTAAGAGCATTTCCTTTTGAAAACTAACACGGAACGCACAATTCTACAAGACGAAGGTCAAGAAAGAAGATTTCCCGTGTGGAACGAAAAGAGACTCATTTTGTGTCAGGAGAGTGTCTAGAGAAGTGTTTCCCTTTGTAAGTAACAGTGAATTCAAAGAACCAAGAGCTGAATGTTGTTAAGAACATTTCCTTTTGAAAACTAACACGAAACGCACAATTCTACAAGACGAAGGTCAAGAAAGAAGATTTCCCGTGTGGAACGAAAAGAGACTCATTTTGTGTCAGGAGAGTGTCTAGAGAAGATTTTCCCTTTGTAAAGTAACAGTGAATTCAACGAACCAAGAGCTGAATGTTGTTAAGAACATTTCCTTTGAAAACTAACACGGAACGCACAATTCTACAAGACGAAGGTCAAGAAAGAAGATTTCCGTGTGGAACGAAAAGAGACTCATTTTGTGTCAGGAGAGTGTCTAGAGAAATGTTTCCCTTTGTAAAGTAACAGTGAATTCAAAGAACCAAGAGCTGAATGTTGTTAAGAACATTTCCTTTTGAAACTAACACGGAACGCACAATTCTACAAGACGAGGGTCAAGAAGAAGATTTCCCGTGTGGAACGAAAAGAGACTCATTTTGTGTCAGGAGAGTGTCTAGAGAATGTTTCCCTTTGTAAAGTAACAGTGAATTCAAAGAACCAAGAGCTGAATGTTGTTAAGAGCATTTCCTTTTGAAAACTAACACGAAACGCACAATTCTACAAGACGAGGGACAAGGAAGAAGATTTCCCGTGTGGAACGAAAAGAGACTCATTTTGTGTCAGGAGAGTGTCTAGAGAAGTGTTTCCTTTTGTAAAGTAACAGTGAATTCAACGAACCAAGAGCTGAATGTTGTTAAGAGCATTTCCTTTTGAAAACTAACACGAAACGCACAATTCTACAAGACGAAGGTCAAGAAAGAAGATTTCCGTGTGGAACGAAAAGAGACTCATTTAGTGTCAGAGAGAGAGTCTAGAAGAAATGTTTCCCTTTGTAAAGTAACAGTGAATTCAAAGAACGAAGAGCTGAATGTTGTTAAGATCATTTCCTTTTGAAAACTAGACGGAACGCACAATTCTACAAGACGAGGGACAAGAAAGAAGATTTCCCGTGTGGAACGAAAGAGACTCATTTTGTGTCAGGAGAGTGTCTAGAGAAGTGTTTCCCTTTGTAAAGTAACAGTGAATTCAACGAACCAAGAGCTGAATGTTGTTAAGAACATTTCCTTTTGAAAACTAACACGAAACGCACAATTCTACAAGACGAAGGTCAAGAAAGAAGATTTCCCGTGTGGAACGAAAAGAGACTCATTTTGTGTCAGGAGAGAGTCTAGAGAAATGTTTCCCTGTGTAAAGTAACAGTGAATTCAAAGAACCGAAGAGCTGAATGTTGTTAAGATCATTTCCTTTTGAAAACTAACAGGAAACGCACAATTCTACAAGACGAAGGTCAAGAAAGAAGATTTCCCGTGTGGAACGAAAAGAGATTCATTTTGTGTCAGGAGAGTGTCTAGAGAAGTGTTTCCCTTTGTAAAGTAACAGTGAATTCAACGAACCAAGAGCTGAATGTTGTTAAGAGCATTTCCTTTTGAAAACTAACACGAACCGCACAATTCTACAAGACGAAGGTCAAGAAAGAAGATTTCCCGTGTGGAACGAAAAGAGACTCATTTTGTGTCAGGAGAGTGTCTAGAGAAATGTTTCCCTTTGTAAAGTAACAGTGAATTCAAAGAACAAGAGCTGAATGTTGTTAAGAGCATTTCCTTTTGAAAACTAACACGAACGACACAATTCTACAAGACGAAGGGTCCTAGAAAGAAGATTTCCCGTGTGGACGAAAAGAGACTCATTTTGTGTCAGGAGATGAGTCTAGAGAAATGTTTCCTTTGTAAAGTAACAGTGAAATTCAAAGAACGAAGAGCGAATGTTGTTAAGAGCATTTCCTTTGAAAACTAACACGAACGCACAATTCTACCAAGACGAAGGTCAAGAATGAAAGATTTCCCGTGTGGAACGAAAAAGAGCTCATTTTGTGTCAGGAGAGAGTCTAGAGAAATGTTTCCCTTTGTAAAGTAACAGTGAATTCAACAAAACCAAGAGCTGAATGTTGTTAAGAGCATTTCCTTTTGAAAGCTAACACGTAACCGCCACAATTCTACAAGACGAAGTGTCAAGAAAAGAAGATTTCCCGTGTGGAACGAAAAGAGACTCATTTTCGGTCAGGAGAGTGTCTAGAGAAATGTTTCCCTTTGTAAAGTAACAGTGTATTCAAAGAACGAAGAGCTGAATGTTTTTAAGAACATTTCCTTTTGAAAACTAACACGGAACGCACAATTCTACAAGACGAAGGTCAAGAAAGAAGATTTCCATGTGGAACGAAAAGAGACTCATTTTGTGTCAGGGAGAGTGTCTAGAGAACTGTTTTCCCTTTGTAAAGAAGCAGTGAATTCAAAGAACCGAAGAGCTGATGTTGTTAAGAGCATTTCCCCTTTTGAAAACTAACTATCGGACGCACAATTGCTACAAGACGATGGTCTAGAAAGAAGATTCCCCTTGTGGGAACAAAAGAGACTCATATTGTGTCAGACGAGAGAGTCCCTAGAGAAATCGTTTCCCTTTGTAAAGGTATACAGTGAAATTCAAAGAACACAATGAGCTGAATGTTGTTAGAGCATTTCCTTTTGAAAAGCTACCACGTAACGCACAATTCTACAAGACGAAGGGTTAAGAAAGAAGATTTCCCGTGTGGAACGAAAAGAGACTCATTTTGTGTCAGGAGAGTGTCTAGAGAAATGTTTCCCTTTGTAAAGTAACAGTGAATTCAAAGAACCAAGAGCTGAATGTTTTTTAAGAACATTTCCTTTTGAAAACTAACATATAACGCACAATTCTACAAGACGAGGGTAAAGAAAGAAGATTTCCCGTGTGGAACGAAAAGAGACTCATTTTGTGTCAGGAGAGTGTCTAGAGAAATGTTTCCCTTTGTAAAGTAACAGTGAATTCAAAGAACCAAGAGCTGAATGTTGTTAAGAGCATTTCCTTTTGAAAACTAACATGGAACGCACAATTCTACAAGACGAGGGTCAAGAAAGAAGATTTCCCAGGTGGAACGAAAAGAGACTCATTTTGTGTCAGGAGAGTGTCTAGAGAAGTGTTTCCCTTTGTAAAGTAACAGTGAATTCAAAGAACCAAGAGCTGAATGTTGTTAAGAGCATTTCTCTTTGAAAGCTAACACTTAACGCACAATTCTACAAGACAAGGAACAAGAAAGAAGATTTCCCGTGTGGAACGAAAAGAGACTCATTTTGTGTCAGGAGAGAGTCCAGAGAAATGTTTCACTGTGTAAAGTAACACTGAATTCAACAAACCAAGAGCTGAATGTTGTTAAGAAGCATTTCCTTTTGAAAACTAACACGGAACGCACAATTCTACAAGACACAGGTCAAGAAAGAAGATTTCCCGTGTGGAACGAAAAGAGACTCATTTTGTTCAGGAGAGTGTCTAGAGAAATGTTTCCCTTTGTAAAGTAACAGTGAATTCAAAGAACCAAGAGCTGAATGTTGTTAAGAACATTTCCTTTTGAAAATTATCACGGAACGCACAATTCTAGAAGACGAAGGTCAAGAAAGAAGATTTCCCGTGTTGAACGAAAAGAGACTCATTTTGTGTCAGGAGAGTGTCTAGGAGAAATGTTTCCCCTTGTAGATGTAACAGTGAATTCAAAGAACCAAGAGCTGAATGTTGTTAAGAACATTCCTTTTTGAAAACTAACACGGAAACGCACAATTCCTACAAGACGAAGGTCAAGAAAGAAGATTTCCCGTGTGGAACGAAAAGAGACTCTTTTGTGTCGAGGAGAGTGTCTAGAGAAATGTTTCCCTGTGTAAAGTAACAGTGAAATTCAAAGAAACCAAGAGCTGAATGTTGTTAAGAACATTTCCTTTTGAAAACTACAAGAGAACTCACAATTCTACAAGACGAAGGTCATGAAAGAAGATTTCCCGTGTGGAACGAAAAGAGAGCTCATTTTGTGTCGAGGAGAGTGTCTAGAGAAATGTTTCCCTTTGTAAAGTAAGAGTGAATTCAAGAACCAAGAGCTGAATGTTGTTAAGAGCATTTCCTTTTGAAAACTAACACGGAACGAGCAATTCTACAAGACGAAGGTCAAGAAAGAAGATTTCCCATGTGGAACGAAAAGAGACTCATTTTGTGTCAGGAGAGTGTCTAGAGATGTGTTTCCTTTGTAAAGTAACAGTGAATTCAAAGAACCAAGAGCTGAATGTTGTTAAGAGCATTTCCTTTTGAAAACTAACACGGAACGCACAATTCTACAAGACGAAGGTCAAGAAAGAAGATTTCCCGTGTGGAACGAAAAGAGACTCATTTTGTGTCAGGAGAGTGTCTAGAGAATGTTTCCCTTTGTAAAGTAACAGTGAATTCAACAGAACCAAGAGCTGAATGTTGTTAAGAGCATTTCCTTTTGAAAAGCTAACATCGTAACGCACAATTCTACAAGACGAGGGACAAGAAAGAAGATTTCCCGTGTGGAACGAAAAGAGACTCATTTTGTGTCAGGAGAGTGTCTAGAGAAAGTGTTTCCCTTTGTAAAGTAACAGTGAATTCAAAGAACCAAGAGCTGAATGTTGTTAAGAACATTTCCTTTTGAAAACTAACACGGAACGCACAATTCTACAAGACGAAGGTCAAGAAAGAAGATTTCCCGTGTGGAACGAAAAGAGACTCATTTTGTGTCAGGGAGAGTGTCTAGAGAATGTTTCCTGTGTAAAGTAACAGTGAATTCAAGAACCAAGAGCTGAATGTTGTTAAGAGCATTTCCTTTTGAAAACTAACACGAAAAGCACAATTCTACAAGACGAGGGTCAAGAAAGAAGATTTCCGTGTGGAACGAAAAGAGACTCATTTTGTGTCAGGAGAGTGTCTAAAGAAATGTTTCCCTTTGTAAAGTAACAGTGAATTCAAAGAACCAAGAGCTGAATGTTGTTAAGAACATTTCTTTTGAAAACTAACACGAAACGCACAATTCTACAAGACGAAGGTCAAGAAAGAAGATTTCCCGTGTGGAACGAAAAGAGACTCATTTTGTGTCAGGAGAGTGTCTAGAGAAATGTTTCCCTTTGTAAAGTAACAGTGAATTCAAAGAACCAAGAGCTGAATGTTGTTAGGAACATTTCCTTTTGAAAACTAACACGTAACGCACAATTCTACAAGACGAGGTCAAGAAAGAAGATTTCCGTGTGGAACGAAAAGAGACACATTTTGTTCAGGAGAGTGTCCTAGAGAAAGTGTTTCCTTTGTAAGTAAGATGAATTCAATGATCCTAAGAGCTGAATGTTGTTTAAGAACAATTTCCTTTTGAAACTAACACGAATCGCACAATTCTACAAGACTGAAGGTCAAGAAAGAAGGAGTTTCCCGTGTTGGACGAAAAGAGGACTCATTTTGTGTCAGGAGGAGAGTGTCTAGTAGAAGTGTTTTCCCTGTGTAAAGTAACAAAAAGTAAATTCAATGAACCAAGAGATGTATGAGGTGTTAAGAGCATTTCCATTTGTAAACTAACACGGAACGCACAATCTACAAGACGCAGGTCTAGAAAGAAGATTTCCCTTGTGGAACGAAAAGAGACTCATTTTGTGTCCAGAGAGTGTCGAGAGAAATTGTTTCCCTTTTGTAAAGTAAGAGTTGAATTCAAAAACAAGAGCTGGAATGTTGTTAAGGAACATTTCCTTTTGAAACCTAACACGGAACGCACAATTCTACAAGACGAAGGTCAAGAAAGAAGATTTCCCGTGTGGAACGAAAAGAGACTCATTTTGTGTCAGAGAGTGTCTAGAGAAATGTTTCCCTTTGTAAAGTAAAAGTAAATTCAAAGAACCAAGAGCTGAATGTTGTTAAGAGCATTTCCTTTTGAAAACTAACACGGAACGCACAATTCTACAAGGCGAAGGTCAAGAAAAAAAGATTTCCCGTGTGGAACGAAAAGAGACTCATTTTGTGTCAGGAGAGTGTCTAGAGAAATCTTTCCTGTGTAAAGTAACAGTTAAATCACGAGAACCAAGAGCTGAATGTTGTTAAGAGACATTTCCTTTTGAAAACTAACACGAACGCACAATTCTACAAGACGAAGGTCAAGAAAGAAGATTTCCCGTGTGGAACGAAAAGAGACTCATTTTGTGTCAGGAGAGTGTCTAGAGAATGTTTCCCTTTGGAAAGTAACAGTGAATTCAACAGAACCAAGAGCTGAATGTTGTTAAGAGCATTTCCTTTTGAAAACTAACACGGAACGCACAATTCTACAAGACGAGGGTCAAGAAAGAAGATTTCCCGTGTGGAACGAAAAGAGACTCATTTTGTGTCAGGAGAGTGTCTAGAGAAATGTTTCACTGTGTAAAGTAACAGTGAATTCAAAAACCAAGAGCTGAATGTTGTTAAGAACATTTCCTTTTGAAAACTAACACGAAACGCACAATTCTACAAGACGAAGGTCAAGAAAGAAGATTTCCCGTGTGGAACGAAAAGAGACTCATTTTGTGTCAGGAGAGTGTCTAGAGAAATGTTTCCCTTTGTAAAGTAACAGTGAATTCAACGAACCAAGAGCTGAATGTTGTTAAGAACATTTCCTTTTGAAAACTAACACGAAACGCACAATTCTACAAGACGAAGGTCAAGAAAGAAGATTTCCCGTGTGGAACGAAAAGAGACTCATTTTGTGTCAGGAGAGTGTCTAGAGAAATGTTTCCCTTTGTAAAGTAACAGTGAATTCAAAGAACCAAGAGCTGAATGTTGTTAAGAACATTTCCTTTTGAAAACTAACACGGAACGCACAATTCTACAAGACGAAGGTCAAGAAAGAAGATTTCCCGTGTGGAACGAAAAGAGACTCATTTTGTGTCAGGAGAGTGTCTAGAGAAATGTTTCCCTTTGTAAAGTAACAGTGAATTCAAAGAACCAAGAGCTGAATGTTGTTAAGAACATTTCCTTTTGAAAGCTAACACGAAACGCACAATTCTACAAGACGAAGGTCAAGAAAGAAGATTTCCCGTGTGGAACGAAAAGAGACTCATTTTGTGTCAGGAGAGTGTCTAGAGAAATGTTTCCCTTTGTAAAGTAACAGTGAATTCAATGAACCAAGAGCTGAATGTTGTTAAGAACATTTCCTTTTGAAAACTAACACGAACGCACAATTCTACAAGACGAAGGTCAAGAAAGAAGATTTCCCGTGTGGAACGAAAAGAGACTCATTTTGTGTCAGGAGAGTGTCTAGAGAAATGTTTCCCTTTGTAAAGTAACAGTAAATTCAAAGAACCAAGAGCTGAATGTTGTTAAGAGCATTTCCTTTTGAAAACTAACACGGAACGCACAATTCTACAAGACGAAGGTCAAGAAAGAAGATTTCCCGTGTGGAACGAAAAGAGACTCATTTTGTGTCAGGAGAGTGTCTAGAGAAATGTTTCCCTTTGTAAAGTAACAGTGAATTCAACAAACCAAGAGCTGAATGTTGTTAAGAGCATTTCCTTTTGAAAACTAACACGAAACGCACAATTCTACAAGACGAGGGTCAAGAAGAAGATTTCCGTGTGGAACGAAAAGAGACTCATTTTGTGTCAGGAGAGTGTCTAGAGAAATGTTTCCCTTTGTAAAGTAACAGTGAATTCAAAGAACCAAGAGCTGAATGTTGTTAAGAGCATTTCCTTTTGAAAACTAACACGGAACGCACAATTCTACAAGACGAAGGTCAAGAAGAAGATTTCCCGTGTGAACGAAAAGAGACTCATTTTGGGTCAGGAGAGTGTCTAGAGATGTGTTTCCTTTGTAAAGTAACAGTGAATTCAAAGAACCAAGAGCTGAATGTTGTTAAGATCATTTCCTTTTGAAAACTAACACGAACGCACAATTCTACAAGACGAAGGGTCAAGAAAGAAAGATTTCTCGTGTGGAACGAAAAGAGACTCATTTTGTGTCAGGAGAGTGTCTAGAGAAATGTTTCCTTTGTAAAGTAACAGTGAATTCAAAGAACCAAGAGCTGAATGTTGTTAAGAACATTTCCTTTTGAAAACTAACACGAAACGCACAATTCTACAAGACGAAGGTCAAGAAAGAAGATTTCCCGTGTGGAATGAAAGAGACTCATTTGTGTCAGGAGAGTGTCTAGAGAAGTGTTCCCTTTGTAAAGTAACAGTGAATTCAACGAACCAAGAGCTGAATGTTGTTAAGAACATTTCCTTTTGAAAAACTAACACGAAACGCACAATTTCTACAAGACGAAGGTCAAGAAAGAAGATTTCCCGTGTGGAACGAAAAGAGACTCATTTTGTGTCAGGAGAGTGTCTAGAGAAATGTTTCCCTTTGTAAAGTAACAGTGAATTCAAAGAACCAAGAGCTGAATGTTGTTAAGAGCATTTCCTTTTGAAAACTAACACGGAACGCACAATTCTACAAGACGAGGTACAAGAAAGAAGATTTCCCGTGTGGAACGAAAAGAGACTCATTTTGTGTCAGGAGAGTGTCTAGAGAAATGTTTCCCTTTGTAAAGTAACAGTGAATTCAACGAACCAAGAGCTGAATGTTGTTAAGAGCATTTCCTTTTGAAAACTAACACGAAACGCACAATTCTACAAGACGAAGGTCAAGAAAGAAGATTTCCCGTGTGGAACGAAAAGAGACTCATTTTGTGTCAGGAGAGTGTCTAGAGAAATGTTTCCCTTTGTAAAGTAACAGTAAATTCAAAGAACCAAGAGCTGAATGTTGTTAAGAGCATTTCCTTTTGAAAACTAACACGGAACGCACAAATTCTACAAGACGAAGGTCAAGAAAGAAGATTTCCCGTGTGGAACGAAAAGAGACTCATTTTGTGTCAGGAGAGTGTGTAGAGAAATGTTTCCCTTTGTAAAGTAACAGTGAATTCAAAGAACCAAGAGCTGAATGTTGTTAAGAACATTTCCTTTTGAAAACTAACACGGAACGCACAATTCTACAAGACGAAGGTCAAGAAAGAAGATTTCCCGTGTGGAACGAAAAGAGACTCATTTTGTGTCAGGAGAGTGTCTAGAGAAATGTTTCCCTTTGTAAAGTAACAGTGAATTCAAAGAACCAAGAGCTGAATGTTGTTAAGAACATTTCCTTTTGAAAACTAACACGAACGCACAATTCTACAAGACGAAGGTCAAGAAAGAAGATTTCCCGTGTGGAACGAAAAGAGACTCATTTTGTGTCAGGAGAGTGTCTAGAGAAATGTTTCCCTTTGTAAAGTAACAGTGAATTCAACTGAACCAAGAGCTGAATGTTGTTAAGAGCATTTCCTTTTGAAAACTAACACGGAACGCACAATTCCACAAGACGAAGGTCAAGAAAGAAGATTTCCCGTGTGGAACGAAAAGAGACTCATTTTGTGTCAGGAGAGTGTCTGGAGAAGTGTTTCCTTTTGTAAAGTAACAGTGAATTCAAAGAACCAAGAGCTGAATGTTGTTAAGAGCATTTCCTTTGGAAGCTAACAAGACCGCACAATTCTACAAGACGAGGGACAAGAAAGAAGATTTCCCGTGTGGAACGAAAAGAGACTCATTTTGTGTCAGGAGAGTGTCTAGAGAATTGTTTCCCTTTGTAAAGTAACAGTGAATTCAAAGAACCAAGAGCTGAATGTTGTTAAGAGCATTTCCTTTTGAAAGCTAACACGTAACGCACAATTCTACAAGACGAAGGGTCAAGAAAGAAGATTTCCGTGTGGAACGAAAAGAGACTCATTTTGTGTCAGGAGAGTGTCTAGAGAATGTTTCCCTTTGTAAAGTAACAGTGAATTCAAAGAACCAAGAGCTGAATGTTGTTAAGAGCATTTCCTTTTGAAAACTAACACGAAACGCACAATTCTACAAGACGAAGGTCAAGAAAGAAGATTTCCCGTGTGGAACGAAAAGAGACTCATTTTGTGTCAGAGAGTGTCTAGAGAAATGCTTCCCTTTGTAAAGTAACAGTGAATTCAACAACCAAGAGCTGAATGTTGTTAAGAACATTTCCTTTTGAAAACTAACACGAAACGCACAATTCTACAAGACGAAGGTCAAGAAAGAAGATTTCCCGTGTGGAACGAAAAGAGACTCATTTTGTGTCAGGAGAGTGTCTAGAGAAGTGTTTCCCTTTGTAAAGTAACAGTGAATTCAAAGAACCAAGAGCTGAATGTTGTTAAGAGCATTTCCTTTTGAAAACTAACACGAAACGCACAATTCTACAAGACGAAGGTCAAGAAAGAAGATTTCCCGTGTGGAACGAAAAGAGACTCATTTTGTGTCAGGAGAGTGTCTAGAGAAAGTGTTTCCCTTTGTAAAGTAACAGTGAATTCAAAGAACCAAGAGCTGAATGTTGTTAAGAACATTTCCTTTTGAAAACTAACACGGAAACGCACAATTCTACAAGACGAAGGTCAAGAAAGAAGATTTCCCGTGTGGAACGAAAAGAGACTCATTTTGTGTCAGGAGAGTGTCTAGAGAAATGTTTCCTTTGTAAAGTAACAGTGAATTCAAAGAACCAAGAGCTGAATGTTGTTAAGAACATTTCCTTTTGAAAACTAACACGGAACGCACAATTCTACAAGACGAAGGTCAAGAAAGAAGATTGCCCATGTGGAACGAAAAGAGACTCATTTTGTGTCAGGAGAGTGTCTAGAGAAATGTTTCCCTTTGTAAAGTAACAGTGAATTCAAAGAACCAAGAGCTGAATGTTGTTAAGAACATTTCCTTTTGAAAACTAACACGGAACTCACAATTCCACACGTCAAGGGTCAAGAAAGAAGATTTCCCGTGTGGAACGAAAAGAGACTCATTTTGTGTCAGGAGAGTGTCTAGAGAAGTGTTTCCCTTTGTAAAGTAACAGTGAATTCAAAGAACCAAGAGCTGAATGTTGTTAAGAACATTTCCTTTTGAAAACTAACACGGAACGCACAATTCTACAAGACGAAGGTCAAGAAAGAAGATTTCCCGTGTGGAACGAAAAGAGACTCATTTTGTGTCAGGAGAGTGTCTAGAGAAATGTTTCCCTTTGTAAAGTAACAGTGAATTCAAAGAACCAAGAGCTGAATGTTGTTAAGAACATTTCCTTTTGAAAAACTAACACGAACGCACAATTCTACAAGACGAAGGTCAAGAAAGAAGATTTCCCGTGTGGAACGAAAAGAGACTCATTTTGTGTCAGGAGAGTGTCTAGAGAAATGTTTCCCTTTGTAAAGTAACAGTGAATTCAACAGAACCAAGAGCTGAATGTTGTTAAGAACATTTCCTTTTGAAAACTAACACGGAACGCACAATTCTACAAGACGAAGGTCAAGAAAGAAGATTTCCCGTGTGGAACGAAAAGAGACTCATTTTGTGTCAGGAGAGTGTCTAGAGAAATGTTTCCTTTGTAAAGTAACAGTGAATTCAAAGAAATAGAACTGAATGTTGTTAAGAGCATTTCCTTTTGAAAACTAACACGGAATGCACAATTCTACAAGACGAAGGTCAAGAAAGAAGATTTCCCGTGTGGAACGAAAAGAGACTCATTTTGTGTCAGAGAGTGTCTAGAGAAATGTTTCCCTTTGTAAAGTAACAGTGAATTCAACAAACCAAGAGCTGAATGTTGTTAAGAACATTTCCTTTTGAAAACTAACACGAACGCACAATTCTACAAGACGAAGGTCAAGAAAGAAGATTTCCCGTGTGGAACGAAAAGAGACTCATTTTGTGTCAGGAGAGTGTCTAGAGAAATGTTTCCCTTTGTAAAGTAACAGTGAATTCAAAGAACCAAGAGCTGAATGTTGTTAAGAACATTTCCTTTTGAAAACTAACACGGAAACGCACAATTCTACAAGACGAAGGTCAAGAAAGAAGATTTCCCGTGTGGAACGAAAAGAGACTCATTTTGTGTCAGGAGAGTGTCTAGAGAAATGTTTCCCTTTGTAAAGTAAAGTGAATTCAAAGAACCAAGAGCTGAATGTTGTTAAGAACATTTCCTTTTGAAAACTAACACGGAACGCACAATTCTACAAGACGAAGGGTCAAGAAAGAAGATTTCCCGTGTGGAACGAAAAGAGACTCATTTTGTGTCAGGAGAGTGTCTAGAGAAGTGTTTCCCTTTGTAAAGTAACAGTGAATTCAAAGAACCAAGAGCTGAATGTTGTTAAGAACATTTCCTTTTGAAAACTAACACGAAACGCACAATTCTACAAGACGAAGGTCAAGAAAGAAGATTTCCCGTGTGGAACGAAAAGAGACTCATTTTGTGTCAGGAGAGTGTCTAGAGAAATGTTTCCCTTTGTAAAGTAACAGTGAATTCAAAGAACCAAGAGCTGAATGTTGTTAAGAGCATTTCCTTTTGAAAACTAACACGGAACGCACAATTCTACAAGACGAAGGTCAAGAAAGAAGATTTCCCGTGTGGAACGAAAAGAGACTCATTTTGTGTCAGGAGAGTGTCTAGAGAAATGTTTCCCTTTGTAAAGTAACAGTGAATTCAAAGAACCAAGAGCTGAATGTTGTTAAGAACATTTCCTTTTGAAAACTAACAGCGAACGCACAATTCTACAAGACGAAGGTACAAGAAAGAAGATTTCCCGTGTGGAACGAAAAGAGACTCATTTTGTGTCAGGAGAGTGTCTAGAGAAATGTTTCCCTTTGTAAAGTAACAGTGAATTCAAAGAACCAAGAGCTGAATGTTGTTAAGAACATTTCCTTTTGAAAACTAACACGGAACGCACAATTCTACAAGACGAAGGTCAAGAAAGAAGATTTCCCGTGTGGAACGAAAAGAGACTCATTTTGTGTCAGGAGAGTGTCTAGAGAAATGTTTCCCTTTGTAAAGTAACAGTGAATTCAAAGAACCAAGAGCTGAATGTTGTTAAGAGCATTTCCTTTTGAAAACTAACACGGAACGCACAATTCTACAAGACGAGGTCAAGAAAGAAGATTTCCCGTGTGGAACGAAAAGAGACTCATTTTGTGTCAGGAGAGTGTCTAGAGAAATGTTTCCCTTTGTAAAGTAAGAGTGAATTCAAAGAACCAAGAGCTGAATGTTGTTAAGAACATTTCCTTTTGAAAACTAACACGAAACGCACAATTCTACAAGACGAAGGTCAAGAAAGAAGATTTCCCGTGTGGAACGAAAAGAGACTCATTTTGTGTCAGGAGAGTGTCTAGAGAAATGTTTCCCTTTGTAAAGTAACAGTGAATTCAAAGAACCAAGAGCTGAATGTTGTTAAGAACATTTCCTTTTGAAAACTAACACGGAACGCACAATTCTACAAGACGAAGGGTCAAGAAAGAAGATTTCCCGTGTGGAACGAAAAGAGACTCATTTTGTGTCAGGAGAGTGTCTAGAGAAATGTTTCCCTTTGTAAAGTAACAGTGAATTCAAAGAACCAAGAGCTGAATGTTGTTAAGAGCATTTCCTTTTGAAAACTAACACGGAACGCACAATTCTACAAGACGAAGGTCAAGAAAGAAGATTTCCCGTGTGGAACGAAAAGAGACTCATTTTGTGTCAGGAGAGTGTCTAGAGAAATGTTTCCCTTTGTAAAGTAACAGTGAATTCAAAGAACCAAGAGCTGAATGTTGTTAAGAACATTTCCTTTTGAAAACTAACACGAAACGCACAATTCTACAAGACGAAGGTCAAGAAAGAAGATTTCCCGTGTGGAACGAAAAGAGACTCATTTTGTGTCAGGAGAGTGTCTAGAGAAATGTTTCCCTTTGTAAAGTAACAGTGAATTCAAAGAACGCAAGAGCTGAATGTTGTTAAGAACATTTCCTTTGAAAACTAACACGGAACGCACAATTCTACAAGACGAAGGGTCAAGAAAGAAGATTTCCCGTGTGGAACGAAAAGAGACTCATTTTGTGTCAGGAGAGTGTCTAGAGAAATGTTTCCCTTTGTAAAGTAACAGTGAATTCAAAGAACCAAGAGCTGAATGTTGTTAAGAACATTTCCTTTTGAAAACTAACACGAAACGCACAATTCTACAAGACGAAGGTCAAGAAAGAAGATTTCCCGTGTGGAACGAAAAGAGACTCATTTTGTGTCAGGAGAGTGTCTAGAGAAATGTTTCCCTTTGTAAAGTAACAGTGAATTCAAAGAACCAAGAGCTGAATGTTGTTAAGAGCATTTCCTTTTGAAAACTAACACGGAACGCACAATTCTACAAGACGAAGGTCAAGAAAGAAGATTTCCCGTGTGGAACGAAAAGAGACTCATTTTGTGTCAGGAGAGTGTCTAGAGAAATGTTTCCGTTTGTAAAGTAAAAGTGAATTCAAAGAACCAAGAGCTGAATGTTGTTAAGTTCATTTCCTTTTGAAAACTAACACGGAACGCACAATTCTACAAGACGAGGTCAAGAAAGAAGATTTCCCGTGTGGAACGAAAAGAGACTCATTTTGTGTCAGGAGAGTGTCTAGAGAAATGTTTCCCTTTGTAAAGTAACAGTGAATTCAAAGAACCAAGAGCTGAATGTTGTTAAGAACATTTCCTTTTGAAAACTAACACGGAACGCACAATTCTACAAGACGAAGGTCAAGAAAGAGATTTCCCGTGTGGAACGAAAAGAGACTCATTTTGTGTCAGGAGAGTGTCTAGAGAAATGTTTCCCTTTGTAAAGTAACAGTGAATTCAAAGAACCAAGAGCTGAATGTTGTTAGGGAACATTTCCTTTTGAAAACTAACACGAAACGCACAATTCTACAAGACGAAGGTCAAGAAAGAAGATTTCCCGTGTGGAACGAAAAGAGACTCATTTTGTGTCAGGAGAGTGTCTAGAGAAATGTTTCCCTTTGTAAAGTAACAGTGAATTCAAAAAACCAAGAGCTGAATGTTGTTAAGAGCATTTCCTTTTGAAAACTAACACGGAACGCACAATTCTACAAGACGAGGGACAAGAAAGAAGATTTCCCGTGTGGAACGAAAAGAGACTCATTTTGTGTCAGGAGAGTGTCTAGATAAGTTTCCCTTTGTAAAGTAACAGTGAATTCAAAGAACCAAGAGCTGAATGTTGTTAAGAACATTTCCTTTTGAAAACTAACACGGAACGCACAATTCTACAAGACGAAGGTCAAGAAAGAAGATTTCCCGTGTGGAACGAAAAGAGACTCATTTTGTGTCAGAAGAGTGTCTAGAGAAATGTTTCCCTTTGTAAAGTAACAGTGAATTCAACAAACCAAGAGCTGAATGTTGTTAAGAAGCATTTCCTTTTGAAAACTAACACGGAACGCACAATTCTACAAGACGAAGGTCAAGAAAGAAGATTTCCGTGTGGAACGAAAAGAGACTCATTTTGTGTCAGGAGAGTGTCTAGAGAAGTGTTTCCCTTTGTAAAGTAACAAGTGAATTCAAAGAACCAAGAGCTGAATGTTGTTAAGAACATTTCCTTTTGAAAACTAACACGGAACGCACAATTCTACAAGACGAAGGTCAAGAAAGAAGATTTCCCGTGTGGAACGAAAAGAGACTCATTTTGTGTCAGGAGAGTGTCTAGAGAAATGTTTCCCTTTGTAAAGTAACAGTGAATTCAAAGAACCAAGAGCTGAATGTTGTTAAGAACATTTCCTTTTGAAAACTAACACGGAACGCACAATTCTACAAGACGAGGTCAAGAAAGAAGATTTCCCGTGTGGAACGAAAAGAGACTCATTTTGTGTCAGGAGAGTGTCTAGAGAAATGTTTCCCTTTGTAAAGTAACAGTGAATTCAAAGAACCAAGAGCTGAATGTTGTTAAGAGCATTTCCTTTTGAAAACTAACACGGAACGCACAATTCTACAAGACGAAGGTCAAGAAAGAAGATTTCCCGTGTGGAACGAAAAGAGACTCATTTTGTGTCAGGAGAGTGTCTAGAGAAATGTTTCCCTTTGTAAAGTAACAGTGAATTCAACAAACCAAGAGCTGAATGTTGTTAAGAGCATTTCCTTTTGAAAGCTAACACGTAACGCACAATTCTACAAGATGAGGACAAGAAAGAAGATTTCCCGTGTGGAACGAAAAGAGACTCATTTTGTGTCAGGAGAGTGTCTAGAGAAGTGTTTCCCTTTGTAAAGTAACAGTGAATTCAAAGAACCAAGAGCTGAATGTTGTTAAGAACATTTCCTTTTGAAAACTAACACGAAACGCACAATTCTACAAGACGAAGGTCAAGAAAGAAGATTTCCCGTGTGGAACGAAAAGAGACTCATTTTGTGTCAGGAGAGTGTCTAGAGAAATGTTTCCCTTTGTAAAGTAACAGTGAATTCAAAGAACCAAGAGCTGAATGTGTTAAGAACATTTCCTTTTGAAAACTAACACGGAACGCACAATTCTACAAGACGAAGGTCAAGAAAGAAGATTTCCCGTGTGGAACGAAAAGAGACTCATTTTGTGTCAGGAGAGTGTCTAGAGAAATGTTTCCCTTTGTAAAGTAACAGTGAATTCAAAGAACCAAGAGCTGAATGTTGTTAAGAACATTTCCTTTTGAAAACTAACACGAACGCACAATTCTACAAGACGAAGGTCAAGAAAGAAGATTTCCCGTGTGGAACGAAAAGAGACTCATTTTGTGTCAGGAGAGTGTCTAGAGAAATGTTTCCCTTTGTAAAGTAACAGTGAATTCAACAAACCAAGAGCTGAATGTTGTTAAGAGCATTTCCTTTTGAAAACTAACACGGAACGCACAATTCTACAAGACGAAGGTCAAGAAAGAAGATTTCCCGTGTGGAACGAAAAGAGACTCATTTTGTGTCAGGAGAGTGTCTAGAGAAATGTTTCCCTTTGTAAAGTAACAGTGAATTCAAAGAACCAAGAGCTGAATGTTGTTAAGAACATTTCCTTTTGAAAACTAACACGGAACGCACAATTCTACAAGACGAAGGTCAAGAAAGAAGATTTCCCGTGTGGAACGAAAAGAGACTCATTTTTGTGTCAGGAGAGTGTCTAGAGAAATGTTTCCCTTTGTAATGTAACAGTGAATTCAAAGAACCAAGAGCTGAATGTTGTTCAAGAACATTTCCTTTTGAAAACTAACATGGAACGCACAATTCTACAAGACGAAGGTCAAGAAAGAAGATTTCCCGTGTGGAACGAAAAGAGACTCATTTTGTGTCAGGAGAGTGTCTAGAGAAATGTTTCCCTTTGTAAAGTAACAGTGAATTCAAAGAACCAAGAGCTGAATGTTGTTAAGAGCATTTCCTTTTGAAAACTAACACGAAACGCACAATTCTACAAGACGAAGGTCAAGAAAGAAGATTTCCCGTGTGGAACGAAAAGAGACTCATTTTGTGTCAGGAGAGTGTCTAGAGAAATGTTTCCCTTTGTAAAGTAACAGTGAATTCAAAGAACCAAGAGCTGAATGTTGTTAAGAGCATTTCCTTTTGAAAACTAACACGGAACGCACAATTCTACAAGACGAAGGTCAAGAAAGAAGATTTCCCGTGTGGAACGAAAAGAGACTCATTTTGTGTCAGGAGAGTGTCTAGAGAAATGTTTCCTTTTGTAAAGTAACAGTGAATTCAAAGAACCAAGAGCTGAATGTTGTTAAGAACATTTCCTTTTGAAAACTAACACGAAACGCACAATTCTACAAGACGAAGGTCAAGAAAGAAGATTTCCCGTGTGGAACGAAAAGAGACTCATTTTGTGTCAGGAGAGTGTCTAGAGAAATGTTTCCCTTTGTAAAGTAACAGTGAATTCAAAGAACCAAGAGCTGAATGTTGTTAAGAACATTTCCTTTTGAAAACTAACACGGAACGCACAATTCTACAAGACGAAGGTCAAGAAAGAAGATTTCCCGTGTGGAACGAAAAGAGACTCATTTTGTGTCAGGAGAGTGTCTAGAGAAATGTTTCCCTTTGTAAAGTAACAGTGAATTCAAAGAACAAGAGCTGAATGTTGTTAAGAACATTTCCTTTTGAAAACTAACACGGAACGCACAATTCTACAAGACGAGGGTCAAGAAAGAAGATTTCCCGTGTGGAACGAAAAGAGACTCATTTTGTGTCAGGAGAGTGTCTAGAGAAATGTTTCCCTTTGTAAAGTAACAGTGAATTCAAAGAACCAAGAGCTGAATGTTGTTAAGAACATTTCCTTTTGAAAACTAACACGGAACTCACAATTCTACAAGACGAGGTCAAGAAAGAAGATTTCCCGTGTGGAACGAAAAGAGACTCATTTTGTGTCAGGAGAGTGTCTAGAGAAATGTTTCCCTTTGTAAAGTAACAGTGAATTCAAAGAACCAAGAGCTGAATGTTGTTAAGAACATTTCCTTTTGAAAACTAACACGGAACGCACAATTCTACAAGACGAAGGTCAAGAAAGAAGATTTCCCGTGTGGAACGAAAAGAGACTCATTTTGTGTCAGGAGAGTGTCTAGAGAAATGTTTCCCTTTGTAAAGTAACAGTGAATTCAAAGAACCAAGAGCTGAATGTTGTTAAGAACATTTCCTTTTGAAACTAACATGGAACTCACAATTCTACAAGACGAGGGTCAAGAAAGAAGATTTCCCGTGTGGAACGAAAAGAGACTCATTTTGTGTCAGGAGAGTGTCTAGAGAAATGTTTCCCTTTGTAAAGTAACAGTGAATTCAAAGAACCAAGAGCTGAATGTTGTTAAGAACATTTCCTTTTGAAAACTAACAAGGAACTCACAATTCTACAAGACGAAGGTCAAGAAAGAAGATTTCCCGTGTGGAACGAAAAGAGACTCATTTTGTGTCAGGAGAGTGTCTAGAGAAATGTTTCCCTTTGTAAAGTAACAGTGAATTCAAAGAACCAAGAGCTGAATGTTGTTAAGAGCATTTCCTTTTGAAAACTAACACGGAACGCACAATTCTACAAGACGAAGGTCAAGAAAGAAGATTTCCCGTGTGGAACGAAAAGAGACTCATTTTGTGTCAGGAGAGTGTCTAGAGAAATGTTTCCCTTTGTAAAGTAACAGTGAATTCAACAAACCAAGAGCTGAATGTTGTTAAGAGCATTTCCTTTTGAAAGCTAACACGGAACGCACAATTCCTACAAGACGAGGGTCAAGAAAGAAGATTTCCTGTGTGGAACGAAAAGAGACTCATTTTGTGTCAGGAGAGTGTCTAGAGAAGTGTTTCCCTTTGTAAAGTAACAGTGAATTCAAAGAACCAAGAGCTGAATGTTGTTAAGAACATTTCCTTTTGAAAACTAACACGGAACGCACAATTCTACAAGACGAAGGTCAAGAAAGAAGATTTCCCGTGTGGAACGAAAAGAGACTCATTTTGTGTCAGGAGAGTGTCTAGAGAAATGTTTCCCTTTGTAAAGTAACAGTGAATTCAACAAACCAAGAGCTGAATGTTGTTAAGAACATTTCCTTTTGAAAACTAACACGGAACGCACAATTCTACAAGACGAAGGTCAAGAAAGAAGATTTCCCGTGTGGAACGAAAAGAGACTCATTTTGTGTCAGGAGAGTGTCTAGAGAAATGTTTCCCTTTGTAAAGTAACAGTGAATTCAAAGAACCAAGA
This sequence comes from Jaculus jaculus, assembly GCF_020740685.1. Classification (NCBI taxonomy): domain Eukaryota; kingdom Metazoa; phylum Chordata; class Mammalia; order Rodentia; family Dipodidae; genus Jaculus; species Jaculus jaculus. Next base: position 35,779 of record NW_025423397.1, read on the forward strand.
GCTGAATGTTGTTAAGAACATTTCCTTTTGAAAACTAACACGGAACGCACAATTCTACAAGACGAAGGTCAAGAAAGAAGATTTCCCGTGTGGAACGAAAAGAGACTCATTTTGTGTCAGGAGAGTGTCTAGAGAAATGTTTCCCTTTGTAAAGTAACAGTGAATTCAAAGAACCAAGAGCTGAATGTTGTTAAGAACATTTCCTTTTGAAAACTAACACGGAACGCACAATTCTACAAGACGAAGGTCAAGAAAGAAGATTTCCCGTGTGGAACGAAAAGAGACTCATTTTGTGTCAGGAGAGTGTCTAGAGAAATGTTTCCCTTTGTAAAGTAACAGTGAATTCAAAGAACCAAGAGCTGAATGTTGTTAAGAGCATTTCCTTTTGAAAGCTAACACGTAACGCACAATTCTACAAGACGAAGGGTCAAGAAAGAAGATTTCCCGTGTGGAACGAAAAGAGACTCATTTTGTGTCAGGAGAGTGTCTAGAGAAGTGTTTCCCTTTGTAAAGTAACAGTGAATTCAACGAACCAAGAGCTGAATGTTGTTAAGAACATTTCCTTTTGAAAACTAACACGAAACGCACAATTCTACAAGACGAAGGTCAAGAAAGAAGATTTCCCGTGTGGAACGAAAAGAGACTCATTTTGTGTCAGGAGAGTGTCTAGAGAAATGTTTCCCTTTGTAAAGTAACAGTGAATTCAACAAACCAAGAGCTGAATGTTGTTAAGAGCATTTCCTTTTGAAAACTAACACGGAACGCACAATTCTACAAGACGAAGGTCAAGAAAGAAGATTTCCCGTGTGGAACGAAAAGAGACTCATTTTGTGTCAGGAGAGTGTCTAGAGAAATGTTTCCCTTTGTAAAGTAACAGTGAATTCAAAGAACCAAGAGCTGAATGTTGTTAAGAACATTTCCTTTTGAAAACTAACACGGAACGCACAATTCTACAAGACGAGGGTCAAGAAAGAAGATTTCCCGTGTGGAACGAAAAGAGACTCATTTTGTGTCAGGAGAGTGTCTAGAGAAATGTTTCCCTTTGTAAAGTAACAGTGAATTCAAAGAACCAAGAGCTGAATGTTGTTAAGAACATTTCCTTTTGAAAACTAACACGGAACGCACAATTCTACAAGACGAGGGTCAAGAAAGAAGATTTCCCGTGTGGAACGAAAAGAGACTCATTTTGTGTCAGGAGAGTGTCTAGAGAAATGTTTCCCTTTGTAAAGTAACAGTGAATTCAAAGAACCAAGAGCTGAATGTTGTTAAGAACATTTCCTTTTGAAAACTAACAGCGAACGCACAATTCTACAAGACGAGGGTCAAGAAAGAAGATTTCCCGTGTGGAACGAAAAGAGACTCATTTTGTGTCAGGAGAGTGTCTAGAGAAATGTTTCCCTTTGTAAAGTAACAGTGAATTCAAAGAACCAAGAGCTGAATGTTGTTAAGAGCATTTCCTTTTGAAAACTAACACGGAACGCACAATTCTACAAGACGAAGGTCAAGAAAGAAGATTTCCCGTGTGGAACGAAAAGAGACTCATTTTGTGTCAGGAGAGTGTCTAGAGAAATGTTTCCCTTTGTAAAGTAACAGTGAATTCAAAGAACCAAGAGCTGAATGTTGTTAAGAACATTTCCTTTTGAAAACTAACACGGAACGCACAATTCTACAAGACGAGGGTCAAGAAAGAAGATTTCCCGTGTGGAACGAAAAGAGACTCATTTTGTGTCAGGAGAGTGTCTAGAGAAATGTTTCCCTTTGTAAAGTAACAGTGAATTCAACAAACCAAGAGCTGAATGTTGTTAAGAACATTTCCTTTTGAAAACTAACACGGAACGCACAATTCTACAAGACGAAGGTCAAGAAAGAAGATTTCCCGTGTGGAACGAAAAGAGACTCATTTTGTGTCAGGAGAGTGTCTAGAGAAATGTTTCCCTTTGTAAAGTAACAGTGAATTCAACGAACCAAGAGCTGAATGTTGTTAAGAACATTTCCTTTTGAAAACTAACACGAACGCACAATTCTACAAGACGAAGGTCAAGAAAGAAGATTTCCCGTGTGGAACGAAAAGAGACTCATTTTGTGTCAGGAGAGTGTCTAGAGAAATGTTTCCCTTTGTAAAGTAACAGTGAATTCAAAAGAACCAAGAGCTGAATGTTGTTAAGAACATTTCCTTTTGAAAACTAACACGGAACGCACAATTCTACAAGACGAGGTCAAGAAAGAAGATTTCCCGTGTGGAACGAAAAGAGACTCATTTTGTGTCAGGAGAGTGTCTAGAGAAATGTTTCCCTTTGTAAAGTAACAGTGAATTCAACAAACCAAGAGCTGAATGTTGTTAAGAGCATTTCCTTTTGAAAACTAACACGGAACGCACAATTCTACAAGACGAGGTCAAGAAAGAAGATTTCCCGTGTGGAACGAAAAGAGACTCATTTTGTGTCAGGAGAGTGTCTAGAGAAATGTTTCCCTTTGTAAAGTAACAGTGAATTCAAAGAACCAAGAGCTGAATGTTGTTAAGAGCATTTCCTTTTGAAAACTAACACGGAACGCACAATTCTACAAGACGAAGGTCAAGAAAGAAGATTTCCCGTGTGGAACGAAAAGAGACTCATTTTGTGTCAGGAGAGTGTCTAGAGAAATGTTTCCCTTTGTAAAGTAACAGTGAATTCAACGAACCAAGAGCTGAATGTTGTTAAGAACATTTCCTTTTGAAAACTAACACGGAACGCACAATTCTACAAGACGAAGGTCAAGAAAGAAGATTTCCCGTGTGGAACGAAAAGAGACTCATTTTGTGTCAGGAGAGTGTCTAGAGAAATGTTTCCCTTTGTAAAGTAACAGTGAATTCAAAGAACCAAGAGCTGAATGTTGTTAAGAACATTTCCTTTTGAAAACTAACACGGAACGCACAATTCTACAAGACGAGGGTCAAGAAAGAAGATTTCCCGTGTGGAACGAAAAGAGACTCATTTTGTGTCAGGAGAGTGTCTAGAGAAATGTTTCCCTTTGTAAAGTAACAGTGAATTCAAAGAACCAAGAGCTGAATGTTGTTAAGAGCATTTCCTTTTGAAAACTAACACGGAACGCACAATTCTACAAGACGAAGGTCAAGAAAGAAGATTTCCCGTGTGGAACGAAAAGAGACTCATTTTGTGTCAGGAGAGTGTCTAGAGAAATGTTTCCCTTTGTAAAGTAACAGTGAATTCAAAGAACCAAGAGCTGAATGTTGTTAAGAACATTTCCTTTTGAAAACTAACACGGAACGCACAATTCTACAAGACGAGGTCAAGAAAGAAGATTTCCCGTGTGGAACGAAAAGAGACTCATTTTGTGTCAGGAGAGTGTCTAGAGAAATGTTTCCCTTTGTAAAGTAACAGTGAATTCAAAGAACCAAGAGCTGAATGTTGTTAAGAGCATTTCCTTTTGAAAACTAACACGGAACGCACAATTCTACAAGACGAGGGTCAAGAAAGAAGATTTCCCGTGTGGAACGAAAAGAGACTCATTTTGTGTCAGGAGAGTGTCTAGAGAAATGTTTCCCTTTGTAAAGTAACAGTGAATTCAAAGAACCAAGAGCTGAATGTTGTTAAGAACATTTCCTTTTGAAAACTAACACGGAACGCACAATTCTACAAGACGAGGGTCAAGAAAGAAGATTTCCCGTGTGGAACGAAAAGAGACTCATTTTGTGTCAGGAGAGTGTCTAGAGAAATGTTTCCCTTTGTAAAGTAACAGTGAATTCAAAGAACCAAGAGCTGAATGTTGTTAAGAACATTTCCTTTTGAAAACTAACACGGAACGCACAATTCTACAAGACGAAGGTCAAGAAAGAAGATTTCCCGTGTGGAACGAAAAGAGACTCATTTTGTGTCAGGAGAGTGTCTAGAGAAGTGTTTCCCTTTGTAAAGTAACAGTGAATTCAACGAACCAAGAGCTGAATGTTGTTAAGAACATTTCCTTTTGAAAACTAACACGGAACGCACAATTCTACAAGACGAAGGTCAAGAAAGAAGATTTCCCGTGTGGAACGAAAAGAGACTCATTTTGTGTCAGGAGAGTGTCTAGAGAAATGTTTCCCTTTGTAAAGTAACAGTGAATTCAAAGAACCAAGAGCTGAATGTTGTTAAGAACATTTCCTTTTGAAAACTAACACGGAACGCACAATTCTACAAGACGAGGTCAAGAAAGAAGATTTCCCGTGTGGAACGAAAAGAGACTCATTTTGTGTCAGGAGAGTGTCTAGAGAAATGTTTCCCTTTGTAAAGTAACAGTGAATTCAAAGAACCAAGAGCTGAATGTTGTTAAGAGCATTTCCTTTTGAAAACTAACACGGAACGCACAATTCTACAAGACGAAGGTCAAGAAAGAAGATTTCCCGTGTGGAACGAAAAGAGACTCATTTTGTGTCAGGAGAGTGTCTAGAGAAATGTTTCCCTTTGTAAAGTAACAGTGAATTCAACAAACCAAGAGCTGAATGTTGTTAAGAACATTTCCTTTTGAAAACTAACACGAAACGCACAATTCTACAAGACGAGGGTCAAGAAAGAAGATTTCCCGTGTGGAACGAAAAGAGACTCATTTTGTGTCAGGAGAGTGTCTAGAGAAATGTTTCCCTTTGTAAAGTAACAGTGAATTCAAAGAACCAAGAGCTGAATGTTGTTAAGAACATTTCCTTTTGAAAACTAACACGGAACGCACAATTCTACAAGACGAAGGTCAAGAAAGAAGATTTCCCGTGTGGAACGAAAAGAGACTCATTTTGTGTCAGGAGAGTGTCTAGAGAAATGTTTTCCCTTTGTAAAGTAACAGTGAATTCAAAGAACCAAGAGCTGAATGTTGTTAAGAACATTTCCTTTTGAAAACTAACACGGAACGCACAATTCTACAAGACGAAGGTCAAGAAAGAAGATTTCCCGTGTGGAACGAAAAGAGACTCATTTTGTGTCAGGAGAGTGTCTAGAGAATGTTTCCCTTTGTAAAGTAACAGTGAATTCAAAGAACCAAGAGCTGAATGTTGTTAAGAACATTTCCTTTTGAAAACTAACACGGAACGCACAATTCTACAAGACGAAGGTCAAGAAAGAAGATTTCCCGTGTGGAACGAAAAGAGACTCATTTTGTGTCAGGAGAGTGTCTAGAGAAATGTTTCCCTTTGTAAAGTAACAGTGAATTCAAAGAACCAAGAGCTGAATGTTGTTAAGAGCATTTCCTTTTGAAAACTAACATCGAACTCACAATTCTACAAGACGAGGGTCAAGAAAGAAGATTTCCCAGTGTGGAACGAAAAAGAGACTCATTTTGTGTCAGGAGAGTGTCTAGAGAAATGTTTCCCTTTGTAAAGTAACAGTGAATTCAACAAACCAAGAGCTGAATGTTGTTAAGAGCATTTCCTTTTGAAAACTAACACGGAACGCACAATTCTACAAGACGAAGGTCAAGAAAGAAGATTTCCCGTGTGGAACGAAAAGAGACTCATTTTGTGTCAGGAGAGTGTCTAGAGAAATGTTTCCCTTTGTAAAGTAACAGTGAATTCAAAGAACCAAGAGCTGAATGTTGTTAAGAACATTTCCTTTTGAAAACTAACACGGAACGCACAATTCTACAAGACGAAGGTCAAGAAAGAAGATTTCCCGTGTGGAACGAAAAGAGACTCATTTTGTGTCAGGAGAGTGTCTAGAGAAGTGTTTCCCTTTGTAAAGTAACAGTGAATTCAAAGAACCAAGAGCTGAATGTTGTTAAGAGCATTTCCTTTTGAAAACTAACACGGAACTCACAATTCTACAAGACGAAGGTCAAGAAAGAAGATTTCCCGTGTGGAACGAAAAGAGACTCATTTTGTGTCAGGAGAGTGTCTAGAGAAGTGTTTCCCTTTGTAAAGTAACAGTGAATTCAAAGAACCAAGAGCTGAATGTTGTTAAGAACATTTCCTTTTGAAAACTAACACGGAACGCACAATTCTACAAGACGAAGGTCAAGAAAGAAGATTTCCCGTGTGGAACGAAAAGAGACTCATTTTGTGTCAGGAGAGTGTCTAGAGAAATGTTTCCCTTTGTAAAGTAACAGTGAATTCAAAGAACCAAGAGCTGAATGTTGTTAAGAGCATTTCCTTTTGAAAACTAACACGAACGCACAATTCTACAAGACGAGGTCAAGAAAGAAGATTTCCCGTGTGGAACGAAAAGAGACTCATTTTGTGTCAGGAGAGTGTCTAGAGAAATGTTTCCCTTTGTAAAGTAACAGTGAATTCAAAGAACCAAGAGCTGAATGTTGTTAAGGACATTTCCTTTTGAAAATTATCACGGAACGCACAATTCTACAAGACGAAGGTCAAGAAAGAAGATTTCCCGTGTGGAACGAAAAGAGACTCATTTTGTGTCAGGAGAGTGTCTAGAGAAGTGTTTCCCTTTGTAAAGTAACAGTGAATTCAAAGAAACCAAGAGCTGAATGTTGTTAAGAGCATTTCCTTTTGAAACTAACACGGAACGCACAATTCTACAAGACGAAGGTCAAGAAAGAAGATTTCCCGTGTGGAACGAAAAGAGACTCATTTTGTGTCAGGAGAGTGTCTAGAGAAATGTTTCCTTTGTAAAGTAACAGTGAATTCAAAGAACCAAGAGCTGAATGTTGTTAAGAGCATTTCCTTTTGAAAACTAACACGGAACGCACAATTCTACAAGACGAAGGTCAAGAAAGAAGATTTCCCGTGTGGAACGAAAAGAGACTCATTTTGTGTCAGGAGAGTGTCTAGAGAAATGTTTCCCTTTGTAAAGTAACAGTGAATTCAAAAACCAAGAGCTGAATGTTGTTAAGAGCATTTCCTTTTGAAAACTAACACGGAACGCACAATTCTACAAGACGAAGGTCAAGAAAGAAGATTTCCCGTGTGGAACGAAAAGAGACTCATTTTGTGTCAGGAGAGTGTCTAGAGAAGTGTTTCCCTTTGTAAAGTAACAGTGAATTCAAAGAACCAAGAGCTGAATGTTGTTAAGAACATTTCCTTTTGAAAACTAACACGGAACGCACAATTCTACAAGACGAAGGTCAAGAAAGAAGATTTCCCGTGTGGAACAAAAAGAGACTCATTTTGTGTCAGGAGAGTGTCTAGAGAAATGTTTCCCTGTGTAAAGTAACAGTGAATTCAAAGAACCAAGAGCTGAATGTTGTTAAGAACATTTCCTTTTGAAAACTAACACGGAACGCACAATTCTACAAGACGAAGGTCAAGAAAGAAGATTTCCCGTGTGGAACGAAAAGAGACTCATTTTGTGTCAGGAGAGTGTCTAGAGAAATGTTTCCCTTTGTAAAGTAACAGTGAATTCAAAGAACCAAGAGCTGAATGTTGTTAAGAGCATTTCCTTTTGAAAACTAACACGGAACGCACAATTCTACAAGACGAGGGTCAAGAAAGAAGATTTCCCGTGTGGAACGAAAAGAGACTCATTTTGTGTCAGGAGAGTGTCTAGAGAAATGTTTCCCTTTGTAAAGTAACAGTGAATTCAAAGAACCAAGAGCTGAATGTTGTTAAGAGCATTTCCTTTTGAAAACTAACACGGAACGCACAATTCTACAAGACGAAGGTCAAGAAAGAAGATTTCCCGTGTGGAACGAAAAGAGACTCATTTTGTGTCAGGAGAGTGTCTAGAGAAATGTTTCCCTTTGTAAAGTAACAGTGAATTCAAAGAACCAAGAGCTGAATGTTGTTAAGAACATTTCCTTTTGAAAACTAACACGGAACGCACAATTCTACAAGACGAAGGTCAAGAAAGAAGATTTCCCGTGTGGAACGAAAAGAGACTCATTTTGTGTCAGGAGAGTGTCTAGAGAAATGTTTCCCTTTGTAAAGTAACAGTGAATTCAAAGAACCAAGAGCTGAATGTTGTTAAGAACATTTCCTTTTGAAAACTAACACGGAAACGCACAATTCTACAAGACGAAGGTCAAGAAAGAAGATTTCCCGTGTGGAACGAAAGGAGACTCATTTTGTGTCAGGAGAGTGTCTAGAGAAATGTTTCCCTTTGTAAAGTAACAGTGAATTCAAAAACCAAGAGCTGAATGTTGTTAAGAGCATTTCCTTTTGAAAACTAACACGGAACGCACAATTCTACAAGACGAAGGTCAAGAAAGAAGATTTCCCGTGTGGAACGAAAAGAGACTCATTTTGTGTCAGGAGAGTGTCTAGAGAAATGTTTCCCTTTGTAAAGTAACAGTGAATTCAAAGAACCAAGAGCTGAATGTTGTTAAGAACATTTCCTTTTGAAAACTAACACGAACGCACAATTCTACAAGACGAAGGTCAAGAAAGAAGATTTCCCGTGTGGAACGAAAAGAGACTCATTTTGTGTCAGGAGAGTGTCTAGAGAAATGTTTCCCTTTGTAAAGTAACAGTGAATTCAAAGAACCAAGAGCTGAATGTTGTTAAGAGCATTTCCTTTTGAAAACTAACACGGAACGCACAATTCTACAAGACGAAGGTCAAGAAAGAAGATTTCCCGTGTGGAACGAAAAGAGACTCATTTTGTGTCAGGAGAGTGTCTAGAGAAATGTTTCCCTTTGTAAAGTAACAGTGAATTCAAAGAACCAAGAGCTGAATGTTGTTAAGAACATTTCCTTTTGAAAACTAACACGGAACGCACAATTCTACAAGACGAAGGTCAAGAAAGAAGATTTCCCGTGTGGAACGAAAAGAGACTCATTTTGTGTCAGGAGAGTGTCTAGAGAAATGTTTCCCTTTGTAAAGTAACAGTGAATTCAAAGAACCAAGAGCTGAATGTTGTTAAGAACATTTCCTTTTGAAAACTAACACGGAACGCACAATTCTACAAGACGAAGGTCAAGAAAGAAGATTTCCCGTGTGGAACGAAAAGAGACTCATTTTGTGTCAGGAGAGTGTCTAGAGAAATGTTTCCCTTTGTAAAGTAACAGTGAATTCAACAAACCAAGAGCTGAATGTTGTTAAGAGCATTTCCTTTTGAAAACTAACACGGAACGCACAATTCTACAAGACGAAGGTCAAGAAAGAAGATTTCCCGTGTGGAACGAAAAGAGACTCATTTTGTGTCAGGAGAGTGTCTAGAGAAATGTTTCCCTTTGTAAAGTAACAGTGAATTCAAAGAACCAAGAGCTGAATGTTGTTAAGAACATTTCCTTTTGAAAACTAACACGGAACGCACAATTCTACAAGACGAAGGTCAAGAAAGAAGATTTCCCGTGTGGAACGAAAAGAGACTCATTTTGTGTCAGGAGAGTGTCTAGAGAAATGTTTCCCTTTGTAAAGTAACAGTGAATTCAAAGAACCAAGAGCTGAATGTTGTTAAGAGCATTTCCTTTTGAAAACTAACACGGAACGCACAATTCTACAAGACGAAGGTCAAGAAAGAAGATTTCCCGTGTGGAACGAAAAGAGACTCATTTTGTGTCAGGAGAGTGTCTAGAGAAATGTTTCCCTTTGTAAAGTAACAGTGAATTCAAAGAACCAAGAGCTGAATGTTGTTAAGAACATTTCCTTTTGAAAACTAACACGGAACGCACAATTCTACAAGACGAAGGTCAAGAAAGAAGATTTCCCGTGTGGAACGAAAAGAGACTCATTTTGTGTCAGGAGAGTGTCTAGAGAAATGTTTCCCTTTGTAAAGTAACAGTGAATTCAAAGAACCAAGAGCTGAATGTTGTTAAGAGCATTTCCTTTTGAAAACTAACACGGAACGCACAATTCTACAAGACGAAGGTCAAGAAAGAAGATTTCCCGTGTGGAACGAAAAGAGACTCATTTTGTGTCAGGAGAGTGTCTAGAGAAATGTTTCCCTTTGTAAAGTAACAGTGAATTCAAAGAACCAAGAGCTGAATGTTGTTAAGAACATTTCCTTTTGAAAACTAACACGTAACGCACAATTCTACAAGACAAGGGACAAGAAAGAAGATTTCCCGTGTGGAACGAAAAGAGACTCATTTTGTGTCAGGAGAGTGTCTAGAGAAATGTTTCCCTTTGTAAAGTAACAGTGAATTCAAAAAACCAAGAGCTGAATGTTGTTAAGAGCATTTCCTTTTGAAAACTAACACGAACGCACAATTCTACAAGACGAGGTCAAGAAAGAAGATTTCCCGTGTGGAACGAAAAGAGACTCATTTTGTGTCAGGAGAGTGTCTAGAGAAATGTTTCCCTTTGTAAAGTAACAGTGAATTCAAAGAACCAAGAGCTGAATGTTGTTAAGAACATTTCCTTTTGAAAACTAACACGGAACGCACAATTCTACAAGACGAAGGTCAAGAAAGAAGATTTTCCCGTGTGGAACGAAAAGAGACTCATTTTGTGTCAGGAGAGTGTCTAGAGAAATGTTTCCCTTTGTAAAGTAACAGTGAATTCAATGAACCAAGAGCTGAATGTTGTTAAGAGCATTTCCTTTTGAAAACTAACACGGAACGCACAATTCTACAAGACGAAGGTCAAGAAAGAAGATTTCCCGTGTGGAACGAAAAGAGACTCATTTTGTGTCAGGAGAGTGTCTAGAGAAATGTTTCCCTTTGTAAAGTAACAGTGAATTCAACAAACCAAGAGCTGAATGTTGTTAAGAGCATTTCCTTTTGAAACTAACACGGAACGCACAATTCTACAAGACGAAGGTCAAGAAAGAAGATTTCCCGTGTGGAACGAAAAGAGACTCATTTTGTGTCAGGAGAGTGTCTAGAGAAGTGTTTCCCTTTGTAAAGTAACAGTGAATTCAAAGAACCAAGAGCTGAATGTTGTTAAGAACATTTCCTTTTGAAAACTAACACGAAACGCACAATTCTACAAGACGAAGGTCAAGAAAGAAGATTTCCCGTGTGGAACGAAAAGAGACTCATTTTGTGTCAGGAGAGTGTCTAGAGAAATGTTTCCCTTTGTAAAGTAACAGTGAATTCAAAGAACCAAGAGCTGAATGTTGTTAAGAGCATTTCCTTTTGAAAACTAACACGGAACGCACAATTCTACAAGACGAAGGTCAAGAAAGAAGATTTCCCGTGTGGAACGAAAAGAGACTCATTTTGTGTAGGAAGAGTGTCTAGAGAAATGTTTCCCTTTGTAAAGTAACAGTGAATTCAAAAAACCAAGAGCTGAATGTTGTTAAGAACATTTCCTTTTGAAAACTAACACGGAACGCACAATTCTACAAGACGAGGGTCAAGAAAGAAGATTTCCCGTGTGGAACGAAAAGAGACTCATTTTGTGTCAGGAGAGTGTCTAGAGAAATGTTTCCCTTTGTAAAGTAACAGTGAATTCAAAGAACCAAGAGCTGAATGTTGTTAAGAACATTTCCTTTTGAAAACTAACACGGAACGCACAATTCTACAAGACGAAGGTCAAGAAAGAAGATTTCCCGTGTGGAACGAAAGAGACTCATTTTGTGTCAGGAGAGTGTCTAGAGAAATGTTTCCCTTTGTAAAGTAACAGTGAATTCAAAGAACCAAGAGCTGAATGTTGTTAAGAACATTTCCTTTTGAAAACTAACACGGAACGCACAATTCTACAAGACGAAGGTCAAGAAAGAAGATTTCCCGTGTGGAACGAAAAGAGACTCATTTTGTGTCAGGAGAGTGTCTAGAGAAATGTTTCCCTTTGTAAAGTAAGAGTTAATTCAAAGAACCAAGAGCTGAATGTTGTTAAGAACATTTCCTTTTGAAAACTAACACGGAACGCACAATTCTACAAGACGAAGGTCAAGAAAGAAGATTTCCCGTGTGGAACGAAAAGAGACTCATTTTGTGTCAGGAGAGTGTCTAGAGAAATGTTTCCCTTTGTAAAGTAACAGTGAATTCAACAAACCAAGAGCTGAATGTTGTTAAGAGCATTTCCTTTTGAAAACTAACACGAAATGCACAATTCTACAAGACGAAGGTCAAGAAAGAAGATTTCCCGTGTGGAACGAAAAGAGACTCATTTTGTGTCAGGAGAGTGTCTAGAGAAATGTTTTGCTTTGTAAAGTAACAGTGAATTCAACAAACCAAGAGCTGAATGTTGTTAAGAGCATTTCCTTTTGAAAACTAACACGGAACGCACAATTCTACAAGACGAAGGTCAAGAAAGAAGATTTCCCGTGTGGAACGAAAAGAGACTCATTTTGTGTCAGGAGAGTGTCTAGAGAAATGTTTCCCTTTGTAAAGTAAGAGTGAATTCAAGAACCAAGAGCTGAATGTTGTTAAGAGCATTTCCTTTTGAAAACTAACACGGAACGCACAATTCTACAAGACGAAGGTCAAGAAAGAAGATTTCCCGTGTGGAACGAAAAGAGACTCATTTTGTGTCAGGAGAGTGTCTAGAGAAATGTTTCCCTTTGTAAAGTACAGTGAATTCAAAGAACCAAGAGCTGAATGTTGTTAAGAACATTTCCTTTTGAAAACTAACACGAAACGCACAATTCTACAAGACGAAGGTCAAGAAAGAAGATTTCCCGTGTGGAACGAAAAGAGACTCATTTTGTGTCAGGAGAGTGTCTAGAGAAATGTTTCCCTTTGTAAAGTAACAGTGAATTCAAAGAACCAAGAGCTGAATGTTGTTAAGAACATTTCCTTTTGAAAACTAACACGGAACGCACAATTCTACAAGACGAAGGTCAAGAAAGAAGATTTCCCGTGTGGAACGAAAAGAGACTCATTTTGTGTCAGGAGAGTGTCTAGAGAAATGTTTCCCTTTGTAAAGTAACAGTGAATTCAAAGAACCAAGAGCTGAATGTTGTTAAGAACATTTCCTTTTGAAAACTAACACGGAACGCACAATTCTACAAGACGAAGGTCAAGAAAGAAGATTTCCCGTGTGGAACGAAAAGAGACTCATTTTGTGTCAGGAGAGTGTCTAGAGAAATGTTTCCCTTTGTAAAGTAACAGTGAATTCAAGAACCAAGAGCTGAATGTTGTTAAGAGCATTTCCTTTTGAAAACTAACACGAAACGCACAATTCTACAAGACGAAGGTCAAGAAAGAAGATTTCCCGTGTGGAACGAAAAGAGACTCATTTTGTGTCAGGAGAGTGTCTAGAGAAGTGTTTCCCTTTGTAAAGTAACAGTGAATTCAAAGAAACCAAGAGCTGAATGTTGTTAAGAACATTTCCTTTTGAAAACTAACACGAAACGCACAATTCTACAAGACGAAGGTCAAGAAAGAAGATTTCCCGTGTGGAACGAAAAGAGACTCATTTTGTGTCAGGAGAGTGTCTAGAGAAATGTTTCCCTTTGTAAAGTAACAGTGAATTCAAAGAACCAAGAGCTGAATGTTGTTAAGAACATTTCCTTTTGAAAACTAACACGGAACGCACAATTCTACAAGACGAGGGACAAGAAAGAAGATTTCCCGTGTGGAACGAAAAGAGACTCATTTTGTGTCAGGAGAGTGTCTAGAGAAATGTTTTCCCTTTGTAAAGTAAGAGTGAATTCAAAGAACCAAGAGCTGAATGTTGTTAAAGAACATTTCCTTTTGAAAACTAACACGGAACGCACAATTCTACAAGACGAGGGTGAAGAAAGAAGATTTCCCGTGTGGAACGAAAAGAGACTCATTTTGTGTCAGGAGAGTGTCTAGAGAAATGTTTCCCTTTGTAAAGTAACAGTGAATTCAAAGAACCAAGAGCTGAATGTTGTTAAGAACATTTCCTTTTGAAAACTAACACGGAACGCACAATTCTACAAGACGAAGGTCAAGAAAGAAGATTTCCCGTGTGGAACGAAAAGAGACTCATTTTGTGTCAGGAGAGTGTCTAGAGAAATGTTTCCCTTTGTAAAGTAACAGTGAATTCAAAGAACCAAGAGCTGAATGTTGTTAAGAACATTTCCTTTTGAAAACTAACACGGAACGCACAATTCTACAAGACGAGGGTCAAGAAAGAAGATTTCCCGTGTGGAACGAAAAGAGACTCATTTTCTGTCAGGAGAGTGTCTAGAGAAATGTTTCCCTTTGTAAAGTAACAGTGAATTCAACAAACCAAGAGCTGAATGTTGTTAAGAACATTTCCTTTTGAAAGCTAACATGAAACGCACAATTCTACAAGACGAAGGTCAAGAAAGAAGATTTCCCGTGTGGAACGAAAAGAGACTCATTTTGTGTCAGGAGAGTGTCTAGAGAAGTGTTTCCCTTTGTAAAGTAACAGTGAATTCAAAGAACCAAGAGCTGAATGTTGTTAAGAACATTTCTTTTGAAAACTAACACGAAACGCACAATTCTACAAGACGAAGGTCAAGAAAGAAGATTTCCCGTGTGGAACGAAAAGAGACTCATTTTGTGTCAGGAGAGTGTCTAGAGAAATGTTTCCCTTTGTAAAGTAACAGTGAATTCAACAAACCAAGTGCTGAATGTTGTTAAGAGCATTTCCTTTTGCAAACTAACAAGAACGCACAATTCTACAAGACGAAGGTCAAGAAAGAAGATTTCCCGTGTGGAACGAAAAGAGACTCATTTTGTGTCTGGAGAGTGTCTAGAGAAATGTTTCCCTTTGTAAAGTAACAGTGAATTCAACAAACCAAGAGCTGAATGTTGTTAAGAGCATTTCCTTTTGAAAACTAACACGGAACGCACAATTCTACAAGACGAGGGTCAAGAAGAAGATTTCCCGTGTGGAACGAAAAGAGACTCATTTTGTGTCAGGAGAGTGTCTAGAGAAATGTTTCCCTTTGTAAAGTAACAGTGAATTCAATGAACCAAGAGCTGAATGTTGTTAAGAACATTTCCTTTTGAAAACTAACACGGAACGCACAATTCTACAAGACGAAGGTCAAGAAAGAAGATTTCCCGTGTGGAACGAAAAGAGACTCATTTTGTGTCAGGAGAGTGTCTAGAGAAATGTTTCCCTTTGTAAAGTAACAGTGAATTCAAAGAACCAAGAGCTGAATGTTGTTAAGAACATTTCCTTTTGAAAACTAACACGGAACGCACAATTCTACAAGACGAAGGTCAAGAAAGAAGATTTCCCGTGTGGAACGAAAAGAGACTCATTTTGTGTCAGGAGAGTGTCTAGAGAAATGTTTCCCTTTGTAAAGTAACAGTGAATTCAAAGAACCAAGAGCTGAATGTTGTTAAGAGCATTTCCTTTTGAAAACTAACACGGAACGCACAATTCTACAAGACGAAGGTCAAGAAAGAAGATTTCCCGTGTGGAACGAAAAGAGACTCATTTTGTGTCAGAGAGTGTCTAGAGAAATGTTTCCCTTTGTAAAGTAACAGTGAATTCAAAGAAACCAAGAGCTGAATGTTGTTAAGAACATTTCCTTTTGAAAACTAACACGTAACGCACAATTCTACAAGACGAGGGACAAGAAAGAAGATTTCCCGTGTGGAACGAAAAGAGACTCATTTTGTGTCAGGAGAGTGTCTAGAGAAATGTTTCCCTTTGTAAAGTTACAGTGAATTCAAAGAACCAAGAGCTGAATGTTGTTAAGAACATTTCCTTTTGAAAACTAACACGAACGCACAATTCTACAAGACGAAGGTCAAGAAAGAAGATTTCCCGTGTGGAACGAAAAGAGACTCATTTTGTGTCAGGAGAGTGTCTAGAGAAGTGTTTCCCTTTGTAAAATAACAGGGAATTCAATGAACCAAGAGCTGAATGTTGTTAAGAACATTTCCTTTTGAAAACTAACACGAAACGCACAATTCTACAGCGAGGGTCAAGAAAGAAGATTTCCCGTGTGGAACGAAAAGAGACTCATTTTGTGTCAGGAGAGTGTCTAGAGAAATGTTTCCCTTTGTAAAGTAACAGTGAATTCAACGAACCAAGAGCTGAATGTTGTTAAGAACATTTCCTTTGAAACTAACACGGAAAGCACAATTCTACAAGACGAAGGTCAAGAAAGAAGATTTCCCGTGTGGAACGAAAGAGACTCATTTTGTGTCAGGAGAGTGTCTAGAGAAATGTTTCCCTTTGTAAAGTAAGAGGGAATTCAAAGAACCAAGAGGAGAATGTTGTTAAGAACATTTCCTTTTGAAAACTAACACGGAACCGACCAATTCTACAAGACGAAGGTCAAGAAAGAAGATTTCCCGTGTGGAACGAAAGGAGGCTCATTTTGTGTCAGGAGAGTGTCTAGAGAAATGTTTCACTTTGTAAAGTTACAGTGAATTCAAAGAACCAAGAGCTGAATGTTGTTAAGAGCATTTCCTTTTGAAAGCTAACATGAAACGCACAATTCTACAAGACGAGGGACAAGAAAGAAGATTTCCAGTGTGGAACGAAAAGAGACTCATTTTGTGTCAGGAGAGTGTCTAGAGAAATGTTTCCCTTTGTAAAGTAACAGTGAATTCAAAGAAATCAAGAGCTGAATGTTGTTAAGAACATTTCCTTTTGAAAACTAACACGGAACGCACAATTCTACAAGACGAGGTCAAGAAAGAAGATTTCCCGTGTGGAACGAAAAGAGACTCATTTTGTGTCAGGAGAGTGTCTAGAGAAATGTTTCCCTTTGTAAAGTAACAGTGAATTCAAAGAACCAAGAGCTGAATGTTGTTAAGAACATTTCCTTTTGAAAACTAACACGGAACGCACAATTCTACAAGACGAAGGTCAAGAAAGAAGATTTCCCGTGTGGAACGAAAAGAGACTCATTTTGTGTCAGGAGAGTGTCTAGAGAAATGTTTCCCTTTGTAAAGTAACAGTGAATTCAAAGAACCAAGAGCTGAATGTTGTTAAGAACATTTCCTTTTGAAAACTAACACGGAACGCACAATTCTACAAGACGAAGGTCAAGAAAGAAGATTTCCCGTGTGGAACGAAAAGAGACTCATTTTGTGTCAGGAGAGTGTCTAGAGAAATGTTTCCCTTTGTAAAGTAACAGTGAATTCAAAGAACCAAGAGCTGAATGTTGTTAAGAACATTTCCTTTTGAAAACTAACACGGAACGCACAATTCTACAAGACGAAGGTCAAGAAAGAAGATTTCCCGTGTGGAACGAAAAGAGACTCATTTTGTGTCAGGAGAGTGTCTAGAGAAATGTTTCCCTTTGTAAAGTAACAGTGAATTCAAAGAACCAAGAGCTGAATGTTGTTAAGAACATTTCCTTTTGAAAACTAACACGGAACGCACAATTCTACAAGACGAAGGTCAAGAAAGAAGATTTCCCGTGTGGAACGAAAAGAGACTCATTTTGTGTCAGGAGAGTGTCTAGAGAAATGTTTCCCTTTGTAAAGTAACAGTGAATTCAAAGAACCAAGAGCTGAATGTTGTTAAGAACATTTCCTTTTGAAAACTAACACGGAACGCACAATTCTACAAGACGAAGGTCAAGAAAGAAGATTTCCCGTGTGGAACGAAAAGAGACTCATTTTGTGTCAGGAGAGTGTCTAGAGAGATGTTTCCCTTTGTAAAGTAAGAGTGAATTCAAAGAACCAAGAGCTGAATGTTGTTAAGAACATTTCCTTTTGAAAACTAACACGGAACGCACAATTCTACAAGACGAAGGTCAAGAAAGAAGATTTCCCGTGTGGAACGAAAAGAGACTCATTTTGTGTCAGGAGAGTGTCTAGAGAAATGTTTCCCTTTGTAAAGTAACAGTGAATTCAAAGAACCAAGAGCTGAATGTTGTTAAGAACATTTCCTTTTGAAAACTAACAGGGAACGCACAATTCTACAAGACGAAGGTCAAGAAAGAAGATTTCCCGTGTGGAACGAAAAGAGACTCATTTTGTGTCAGGAGAGTGTCTAGAGAAATGTTTCCCTTTGTAAAGTAACAGTGAATTCAAAGAACCAAGAGCTGAATGTTGTTAAGAACATTTCCTTTTGAAAACTAACACGGAACGCACAATTCTACAAGACGAAGGTCAAGAAAGAAGATTTCCCGTGTGGAACGAAAAGAGACTCATTTTGTGTCAGGAGAGTGTCTAGAGAAATGTTTCCCTTTGTAAAGTAAGAGTGAATTCAAAGAACCAAGAGCTGAATGTTGTTAAGAACATTTCCTTTTGAAAACTAACACGGAACGCACAATTCTACAAGACGAAGGTCAAGAAAGAAGATTTCCCGTGTGGAACGAAAAGAGACTCATTTTGTGTCAGGAGAGTGTCTAGAGAAATGTTTCCCTTTGTAAAGTAACAGTGAATTCAATGAACCAAGAGCTGAATGTTGTTAAGAACATTTCCTTTTGAAAACTAACACGGAACGCACAATTCTACAAGACGAAGGTCAAGAAAGAAGATTTCCCGTGTGGAACGAAAAGAGACTCATTTTGTGTCAGGAGAGTGTCTAGAGAAATGTTTCCCTTTGTAAAGTAACAGTGAATTCAAAGAACCAAGAGCTGAATGTTGTTAAGAACATTTCCTTTTGAAAACTAACACGGAACGCACAATTCTACAAGACGAAGGTCAAGAAAGAAGATTTCCCGTGTGGAACGAAAAGAGACTCATTTTGTGTCAGGAGAGTGTCTAGAGAAATGTTTCCCTTTGTAAAGTAACAGTGAATTCAAAGAACCAAGAGCTGAATGTTGTTAAGAACATTTCCTTTTGAAAACTAACACGGAACGCACAATTCTACAAGACGAAGGTCAAGAAAGAAGATTTCCCGTGTGGAACGAAAAGAGACTCATTTTGTGTCAGGAGAGTGTCTAGAGAAATGTTTCCCTTTGTAAAGTAAGAGTGAATTCAAAGAACCAAGAGCTGAATGTTGTTAAGAACATTTCCTTTTGAAAACTAACACGGAACGCACAATTCTACAAGACGAAGGTCAAGAAAGAAGATTTCCCGTGTGGAACGAAAAGAGACTCATTTTGTGTCAGGAGAGTGTCTAGAGAAATGTTTCCCTTTGTAAAGTAACAGTGAATTCAAAGAACCAAGAGCTGAATGTTGTTAAGAACATTTCCTTTTGAAAACTAACACGGAACGCACAATTCTACAAGACGAAGGTCAAGAAAGAAGATTTCCCGTGTGGAACGAAAAGAGACTCATTTTGTGTCAGGAGAGTGTCTAGAGAAATGTTTCCCTTTGTAAAGTAACAGTGAATTCAAAGAACCAAGAGCTGAATGTTGTTAAGAACATTTCCTTTTGAAAACTAACACGGAACGCACAATTCTACAAGACGAAGGTCAAGAAAGAAGATTTCCCGTGTGGAACGAAAAGAGACTCATTTTGTGTCAGGAGAGTGTCTAGAGAAATGTTTCCCTTTGTAAAGTAACAGTGAATTCAAAGAACCAAGAGCTGAATGTTGTTAAGAACATTTCCTTTTGAAAACTAACACGGAACGCACAATTCTACAAGACGAAGGTCAAGAAAGAAGATTTCCCGTGTGGAACGAAAAGAGACTCATTTTGTGTCAGGAGAGTGTCTAGAGAAATGTTTCCCTTTGTAAAGTAACAGTGAATTCAAAGAACCAAGAGCTGAATGTTGTTAAGAACATTTCCTTTTGAAAACTAACACGGAACGCACAATTCTACAAGACGAAGGTCAAGAAAGAAGATTTCCCGTGTGGAACGAAAAGAGACTCATTTTGTGTCAGGAGAGTGTCTAGAGAAATGTTTCCCTTTGTAAAGTAAGAGTGAATTCAAAGAACCAAGAGCTGAATGTTGTTAAGAACATTTCCTTTTGAAAACTAACACGGAACGCACAATTCTACAAGACGAAGGTCAAGAAAGAAGATTTCCCGTGTGGAACGAAAAGAGACTCATTTTGTGTCAGGAGAGTGTCTAGAGAAATGTTTCCCTTTGTAAAGTAACAGTGAATTCAAAGAACCAAGAGCTGAATGTTGTTAAGAACATTTCCTTTTGAAAACTAACACGGAACGCACAATTCTACAAGACGAAGGTCAAGAAAGAAGATTTCCCGTGTGGAACGAAAAGAGACTCATTTTGTGTCAGGAGAGTGTCTAGAGAAAT
Source organism: Jaculus jaculus (assembly GCF_020740685.1). NCBI lineage: Eukaryota > Metazoa > Chordata > Mammalia > Rodentia > Dipodidae > Jaculus > Jaculus jaculus. The sequence continues at coordinate 55,590 of NW_025423397.1, forward strand.
GTTTCCCTTTGTAAAGTAACAGTGAATTCAAAGAACCAAGAGCTGAATGTTGTTAAGAACATTTCCTTTTGAAAACTAACACGGAACGCACAATTCTACAAGACGAAGGTCAAGAAAGAAGATTTCCCGTGTGGAACGAAAAGAGACTCATTTTGTGTCAGGAGAGTGTCTAGAGAAATGTTTCCCTTTGTAAAGTAACAGTGAATTCAAAGAACCAAGAGCTGAATGTTGTTAAGAACATTTCCTTTTGAAAACTAACACGGAACGCACAATTCTACAAGACGAAGGTCAAGAAAGAAGATTTCCCGTGTGGAACGAAAAGAGACTCATTTTGTGTCAGGAGAGTGTCTAGAGAAATGTTTCCCTTTGTAAAGTAAGAGTGAATTCAAAGAACCAAGAGCTGAATGTTGTTAAGAACATTTCCTTTTGAAAACTAACACGGAACGCACAATTCTACAAGACGAAGGTCAAGAAAGAAGATTTCCCGTGTGGAACGAAAAGAGACTCATTTTGTGTCAGGAGAGTGTCTAGAGAAATGTTTCCCTTTGTAAAGTAACAGTGAATTCAAAGAACCAAGAGCTGAATGTTGTTAAGAACATTTCCTTTTGAAAACTAACACGGAACGCACAATTCTACAAGACGAAGGTCAAGAAAGAAGATTTCCCGTGTGGAACGAAAAGAGACTCATTTTGTGTCAGGAGAGTGTCTAGAGAAGTGTTTCCCTTTGTAAAGTAACAGTGAATTCAAAGAACCAAGAGCTGAATGTTGTTAAGAACATTTCCTTTTGAAAACTAACACGGAACGCACAATTCTACAAGACGAAGGTCAAGAAAGAAGATTTCCCGTGTGGAACGAAAAGAGACTCATTTTGTGTCAGGAGAGTGTCTAGAGAAATGTTTCCCTTTGTAAAGTAACAGTGAATTCAAAGAACCAAGAGCTGAATGTTGTTAAGAACATTTCCTTTTGAAAACTAACACGGAACGCACAATTCTACAAGACGAGGGTCAAGAAAGAAGATTTCCCGTGTGGAACGAAAAGAGACTCATTTTGTGTCAGGAGAGTGTCTAGAGAAATGTTTCCCTTTGTAAAGTAACAGTGAATTCAAAGAACCAAGAGCTGAATGTTGTTAAGAACATTTCCTTTTGAAAACTAACACGGAACGCACAATTCTACAAGACGAAGGTCAAGAAAGAAGATTTCCCGTGTGGAACGAAAAGAGACTCATTTTGTGTCAGGAGAGTGTCTAGAGAAATGTTTCCCTTTGTAAAGTAAGAGTGAATTCAAAGAACCAAGAGCTGAATGTTGTTAAGAACATTTCCTTTTGAAAACTAACACGGAACGCACAATTCTACAAGACGAAGGTCAAGAAAGAAGATTTCCCGTGTGGAACGAAAAGAGACTCATTTTGTGTCAGGAGAGTGTCTAGAGAAATGTTTCCCTTTGTAAAGTAACAGTGAATTCAAAGAACCAAGAGCTGAATGTTGTTAAGAACATTTCCTTTTGAAAACTAACACGGAACGCACAATTCTACAAGACGAGGGTCAAGAAAGAAGATTTCCCGTGTGGAACGAAAAGAGACTCATTTTGTGTCAGGAGAGTGTCTAGAGAAATGTTTCCCTTTGTAAAGTAACAGTGAATTCAAAGAACCAAGAGCTGAATGTTGTTAAGAACATTTCCTTTTGAAAACTAACACGGAACGCACAATTCTACAAGACGAAGGTCAAGAAAGAAGATTTCCCGTGTGGAACGAAAAGAGACTCATTTTGTGTCAGGAGAGTGTCTAGAGAAATGTTTCCCTTTGTAAAGTAACAGTGAATTCAAAGAACCAAGAGCTGAATGTTGTTAAGAACATTTCCTTTTGAAAACTAACACGGAACGCACAATTCTACAAGACGAAGGTCAAGAAAGAAGATTTCCCGTGTGGAACGAAAAGAGACTCATTTTGTGTCAGGAGAGTGTCTAGAGAAATGTTTCCCTTTGTAAAGTAACAGTGAATTCAAAGAACCAAGAGCTGAATGTTGTTAAGAACATTTCCTTTTGAAAACTAACACGGAACGCACAATTCTACAAGACGAAGGTCAAGAAAGAAGATTTCCCGTGTGGAACGAAAAGAGACTCATTTTGTGTCAGGAGAGTGTCTAGAGAAATGTTTCCCTTTGTAAAGTAACAGTGAATTCAATGAACCAAGAGCTGAATGTTGTTAAGAACATTTCCTTTTGAAAACTAACACGGAACGCACAATTCTACAAGACGAAGGTCAAGAAAGAAGATTTCCCGTGTGGAACGAAAAGAGACTCATTTTGTGTCAGGAGAGTGTCTAGAGAAATGTTTCCCTTTGTAAAGTAACAGTGAATTCAAAGAACCAAGAGCTGAATGTTGTTAAGAACATTTCCTTTTGAAAACTAACACGGAACGCACAATTCTACAAGACGAAGGTCAAGAAAGAAGATTTCCCGTGTGGAACGAAAAGAGACTCATTTTGTGTCAGAAGAGTGTCTAGAGAAATGTTTCCCTTTGTAAAGTAACAGTGAATTCAAAGAACCAAGAGCTGAATGTTGTTAAGAACATTTCCTTTTGAAAACTAACACGGAACGCACAATTCTACAAGACGAAGGTCAAGAAAGAAGATTTCCCGTGTGGAACGAAAAGAGACTCATTTTTTGTCAGGAGAGTGTCTAGAGAAATGTTTCCCTTTGTAAAGTAACAGTGAATTCAAAGAACCAAGAGCTGAATGTTGTTAAGAACATTTCCTTTTGAAAACTAACACGGAACGCACAATTCTACAAGACGAAGGTCAAGAAAGAAGATTTCCCGTGTGGAACGAAAAGAGACTCATTTTGTGTCAGGAGAGTGTCTAGAGAAATGTTTTCCTGTGTAAAGTAACAGTAAATTCAAAGAACCAAGAGCTGAATGTTGTTAAGAGCATTTCCTTTTGAAAACTAACACGGAACGCACAATTCTACAAGGCGAGGTCAAGAAAAAAGATTTCCCGTGTGGAACGAAAAGAGACTCATTTTGTGTCAGGAGAGTGTCTAGAGAAATGTTTCCCTTTGTAAAGTAAGAGTGAATTCAAAGAACCAAGAGCTGAATGTTGTTAAGAACATTTCCTTTTGAAAACTAACACGGAACGCACAATTCTACAAGACGAAGGTCAAGAAAGAAGATTTCCCGTGTGGAACGAAAAGAGACTCATTTTGTGTCAGGAGAGTGTCTAGAGAAATGTTTCCCTTTGTAAAGTAAGAGTGAATTCAAAGAACCAAGAGCTGAATGTTGTTAAGATCATTTCCTTTTGAAAACTAACACGGAACGCACAATTCTACAAGACGAAGGTCAAGAAAGAAGATTTCCCGTGTGGAACGAAAAGAGACTCATTTTGTGTCAGGAGAGTGTCTAGAGAAATGTTTCCCTTTGTAAAGTAACAGTAAATTCAAAGAACCAAGAGCTGAATGTTGTTAAGAACATTTCCTTTTGAAAACTAACACGGAACGCACAATTCTACAAGACGAAGGTCAAGAAAGAAGATTTCCCGTGTGGAACGAAAAGAGACTCATTTTGTGTCAGGAGAGTGTCTAGAGAAATGTTTCCCTTTGTAAAGTAACAGTGAATTCAAAGAACCAAGAGCTGAATGTTGTTAAGAACATTTCCTTTTGAAAACTAACACGGAACGCACAATTCTACAAGACGAAGGTCAAGAAAGAAGATTTCCCGTGTGGAACGAAAAGAGACTCATTTTGTGTCAGGAGAGTGTCTAGAGAAATGTTTCCCTTTGTAAAGTAACAGTGAATTCAAAGAACCAAGAGCTGAATGTTGTTAAGAACATTTCCTTTTGAAAACTAACACGGAACGCACAATTCTACAAGACGAAGGTCAAGAAAGAAGATTTCCCGTGTGGAACGAAAAGAGACTCATTTTGTGTCAGGAGAGTGTCTAGAGAAATGTTTCCCTTTGTAAAGTAACAGTGAATTCAAAGAACCAAGAGCTGAATGTTGTTAAGAACATTTCCTTTTGAAAACTAACACGAAACGCACAATTCTACAAGACGAAGGTCAAGAAAGAAGATTTCCCGTGTGGAACGAAAAGAGACTCATTTTGTGTCAGGAGAGTGTCTAGAGAAATGTTTCCCTTTGTAAAGTAACAGTGAATTCAAAGAACCAAGAGCTGAATGTTGTTAAGAACATTTCCTTTTGAAAACTAACACGGAACGCACAATTCTACAAGACGAAGGTCAAGAAAGAAGATTTCCCGTGTGGAACGAAAAGAGACTCATTTTGTGTCAGGAGAGTGTCTAGAGAAATGTTTCCCTTTGTAAAGTAACAGTGAATTCAAAGAACCAAGAGCTGAATGTTGTTAAGAACATTTCCTTTTGAAAACTAACACGGAACGCACAATTCTACAAGACGAGGGTCAAGAAAGAAGATTTCCCGTGTGGAACGAAAAGAGACTCATTTTGTGTCAGGAGAGTGTCTAGAGAAATGTTTCCCTTTGTAAAGTAACAGTGAATTCAAAGAACCAAGAGCTGAATGTTGTTAAGAACATTTCCTTTTGAAAACTAACACGGAACGCACAATTCTACAAGACGAAGGTCAAGAAAGAAGATTTCCCGTGTGGAACGAAAAGAGACTCATTTTGTGTCAGGAGAGTGTCTAGAGAAATGTTTCCCTTTGTAAAGTAAGAGTGAATTCAAAGAACCAAGAGCTGAATGTTGTTAAGAACATTTCCTTTTGAAAACTAACACGGAACGCACAATTCTACAAGACGAAGGTCAAGAAAGAAGATTTCCCGTGTGGAACGAAAAGAGACTCATTTTGTGTCAGGAGAGTGTCTAGAGAAATGTTTCCCTTTGTAAAGTAACAGTGAATTCAAAGAACCAAGAGCTGAATGTTGTTAAGAACATTTCCTTTTGAAAACTAACACGGAACGCACAATTCTACAAGACGAAGGTCAAGAAAGAAGATTTCCCGTGTGGAACGAAAAGAGACTCATTTTGTGTCAGGAGAGTGTCTAGAGAAATGTTTCCCTTTGTAAAGTAACAGTGAATTCAAAGAACCAAGAGCTGAATGTTGTTAAGAACATTTCCTTTTGAAAACTAACACGGAACGCACAATTCTACAAGACGAAGGTCAAGAAAGAAGATTTCCCGTGTGGAACGAAAAGAGACTCATTTTGTGTCAGGAGAGTGTCTAGAGAAATGTTTCCCTTTGTAAAGTAACAGTGAATTCAAAGAACCAAGAGCTGAATGTTGTTAAGAACATTTCCTTTTGAAAACTAACACGGAACGCACAATTCTACAAGACGAAGGTCAAGAAAGAAGATTTCCCGTGTGGAACGAAAAGAGACTCATTTTGTGTCAGGAGAGTGTCTAGAGAAATGTTTCCCTTTGTAAAGTAACAGTGAATTCAAAGAACCAAGAGCTGAATGTTGTTAAGAACATTTCCTTTTGAAAACTAACACGGAACGCACAATTCTACAAGACGAAGGTCAAGAAAGAAGATTTCCCGTGTGGAACGAAAAGAGACTCATTTTGTGTCAGGAGAGTGTCTAGAGAAATGTTTCCCTTTGTAAAGTAACAGTGAATTCAAAGAACCAAGAGCTGAATGTTGTTAAGAACATTTCCTTTTGAAAACTAACACGGAACGCACAATTCTACAAGACGAAGGTCAAGAAAGAAGATTTCCCGTGTGGAACGAAAAGAGACTCATTTTGTGTCAGGAGAGTGTCTAGAGAAATGTTTCCCTTTGTAAAGTAACAGTGAATTCAAAGAACCAAGAGCTGAATGTTGTTAAGAACATTTCCTTTTGAAAACTAACACGGAACGCACAATTCTACAAGACGAAGGTCAAGAAAGAAGATTTCCCGTGTGGAACGAAAAGAGACTCATTTTGTGTCAGGAGAGTGTCTAGAGAAATGTTTCCCTTTGTAAAGTAACAGTGAATTCAAAGAACCAAGAGCTGAATGTTGTTAAGAACATTTCCTTTTGAAAACTAACACGGAACGCACAATTCTACAAGACGAAGGTCAAGAAAGAAGATTTCCCGTGTGGAACGAAAAGAGACTCATTTTGTGTCAGGAGAGTGTCTAGAGAAATGTTTCCCTTTGTAAAGTAACAGTGAATTCAAAGAACCAAGAGCTGAATGTTGTTAAGAACATTTCCTTTTGAAAACTAACACGGAACGCACAATTCTACAAGACGAAGGTCAAGAAAGAAGATTTCCCGTGTGGAACGAAAAGAGACTCATTTTGTGTCAGGAGAGTGTCTAGAGAAATGTTTCCCTTTGTAAAGTAACAGTGAATTCAAAGAACCAAGAGCTGAATGTTGTTAAGAACATTTCCTTTTGAAAACTAACACGGAACGCACAATTCTACAAGACGAAGGTCAAGAAAGAAGATTTCCCGTGTGGAACGAAAAGAGACTCATTTTGTGTCAGGAGAGTGTCTAGAGAAATGTTTCCCTTTGTAAAGTAACAGTGAATTCAAAGAACCAAGAGCTGAATGTTGTTAAGAACATTTCCTTTTGAAAACTAACACGGAACGCACAATTCTACAAGACGAAGGTCAAGAAAGAAGATTTCCCGTGTGGAACGAAAAGAGACTCATTTTGTGTCAGGAGAGTGTCTAGAGAAATGTTTCCCTTTGTAAAGTAACAGTGAATTCAAAGAACCAAGAGCTGAATGTTGTTAAGAACATTTCCTTTTGAAAACTAACACGGAACGCACAATTCTACAAGACGAAGGTCAAGAAAGAAGATTTCCCGTGTGGAACGAAAAGAGACTCATTTTGTGTCAGGAGAGTGTCTAGAGAAATGTTTCCCTTTGTAAAGTAACAGTGAATTCAAAGAACCAAGAGCTGAATGTTGTTAAGAACATTTCCTTTTGAAAACTAACACGGAACGCACAATTCTACAAGACGAAGGTCAAGAAAGAAGATTTCCCGTGTGGAACGAAAAGAGACTCATTTTGTGTCAGGAGAGTGTCTAGAGAAATGTTTCCCTTTGTAAAGTAACAGTGAATTCAAAGAACCAAGAGCTGAATGTTGTTAAGAACATTTCCTTTTGAAAACTAACACGGAACGCACAATTCTACAAGACGAAGGTCAAGAAAGAAGATTTCCCGTGTGGAACGAAAAGAGACTCATTTTGTGTCAGGAGAGTGTCTAGAGAAATGTTTCCCTTTGTAAAGTAACAGTGAATTCAAAGAACCAAGAGCTGAATGTTGTTAAGAACATTTCCTTTTGAAAACTAACACGGAACGCACAATTCTACAAGACGAAGGTCAAGAAAGAAGATTTCCCGTGTGGAACGAAAAGAGACTCATTTTGTGTCAGGAGAGTGTCTAGAGAAATGTTTCCCTTTGTAAAGTAACAGTAAATTCAAAGAACCAAGAGCTGAATGTTGTTAAGAACATTTCCTTTTGAAAACTAACACGGAACGCACAATTCTACAAGACGAAGGTCAAGAAAGAAGATTTCCCGTGTGGAACGAAAAGAGACTCATTTTGTGTCAGGAGAGTGTCTAGAGAAATGTTTCCCTTTGTAAAGTAACAGTGAATTCAAAGAACCAAGAGCTGAATGTTGTTAAGAACATTTCCTTTTGAAAACTAACACGGAACGCACAATTCTACAAGACGAAGGTCAAGAAAGAAGATTTCCCGTGTGGAACGAAAAGAGACTCATTTTGTGTCAGGAGAGTGTCTAGAGAAATGTTTCCCTTTGTAAAGTAACAGTGAATTCAAAGAACCAAGAGCTGAATGTTGTTAAGAACATTTCCTTTTGAAAACTAACACGGAACGCACAATTCTACAAGACGAGGTCAAGAAAGAAGATTTCCCGTGTGGAACGAAAAGAGACTCATTTTGTGTCAGGAGAGTGTCTAGAGAAATGTTTCCCTTTGTAAAGTAACAGTGAATTCAAAGAACCAAGAGCTGAATGTTGTTAAGAACATTTCCTTTTGAAAACTAACACGGAACGCACAATTCTACAAGACGAAGGTCAAGAAAGAAGATTTCCCGTGTGGAACGAAAAGAGACTCATTTTGTGTCAGGAGAGTGTCTAGAGAAATGTTTCCCTTTGTAAAGTAACAGTGAATTCAAAGAACCAAGAGCTGAATGTTGTTAAGAACATTTCCTTTTGAAAACTAACACGGAACGCACAATTCTACAAGACGAAGGTCAAGAAAGAAGATTTCCCGTGTGGAACGAAAAGAGACTCATTTTGTGTCAGGAGAGTGTCTAGAGAAATGTTTCCCTTTGTAAAGTAACAGTGAATTCAAAGAACCAAGAGCTGAATGTTGTTAAGAACATTTCCTTTTGAAAACTAACACGGAACGCACAATTCTACAAGACGAAGGTCAAGAAAGAAGATTTCCCGTGTGGAACGAAAAGAGACTCATTTTGTGTCAGGAGAGTGTCTAGAGAAATGTTTCCCTTTGTAAAGTAACAGTGAATTCAAAGAACCAAGAGCTGAATGTTGTTAAGAACATTTCCTTTTGAAAACTAACACGGAACGCACAATTCTACAAGACGAAGGTCAAGAAAGAAGATTTCCCGTGTGGAACGAAAAGAGACTCATTTTGTGTCAGGAGAGTGTCTAGAGAAATGTTTCCCTTTGTAAAGTAACAGTGAATTCAAAGAACCAAGAGCTGAATGTTGTTAAGAACATTTCCTTTTGAAAACTAACACGGAACGCACAATTCTACAAGACGAAGGTCAAGAAAGAAGATTTCCCGTGTGGAACGAAAAGAGACTCATTTTGTGTCAGGAGAGTGTCTAGAGAAATGTTTCCCTTTGTAAAGTAACAGTGAATTCAAAGAACCAAGAGCTGAATGTTGTTAAGAACATTTCCTTTTGAAAACTAACACGGAACGCACAATTCTACAAGACGAAGGTCAAGAAAGAAGATTTCCCGTGTGGAACGAAAAGAGACTCATTTTGTGTCAGGAGAGTGTCTAGAGAAATGTTTCCCTTTGTAAAGTAACAGTGAATTCAAAGAACCAAGAGCTGAATGTTGTTAAGAACATTTCCTTTTGAAAACTAACACGGAACGCACAATTCTACAAGACGAAGGTCAAGAAAGAAGATTTCCCGTGTGGAACGAAAAGAGACTCATTTTGTGTCAGGAGAGTGTCTAGAGAAATGTTTCCCTTTGTAAAGTAACAGTGAATTCAAAGAACCAAGAGCTGAATGTTGTTAAGAACATTTCCTTTTGAAAACTAACACGGAACGCACAATTCTACAAGACGAAGGTCAAGAAAGAAGATTTCCCGTGTGGAACGAAAAGAGACTCATTTTGTGTCAGGAGAGTGTCTAGAGAAATGTTTCCCTTTGTAAAGTAAGAGTGAATTCAAAGAACCAAGAGCTGAATGTTGTTAAGAACATTTCCTTTTGAAAACTAACACGGAACGCACAATTCTACAAGACGAAGGTCAAGAAAGAAGATTTCCCGTGTGGAACGAAAAGAGACTCATTTTGTGTCAGGAGAGTGTCTAGAGAAATGTTTCCCTTTGTAAAGTAACAGTGAATTCAAAGAACCAAGAGCTGAATGTTGTTAAGAACATTTCCTTTTGAAAACTAACACGGAACGCACAATTCTACAAGACGAAGGTCAAGAAAGAAGATTTCCCGTGTGGAACGAAAAGAGACTCATTTTGTGTCAGGAGAGTGTCTAGAGAAATGTTTCCCTTTGTAAAGTAACAGTGAATTCAAAGAACCAAGAGCTGAATGTTGTTAAGAACATTTCCTTTTGAAAACTAACACGGAACGCACAATTCTACAAGACGAAGGTCAAGAAAGAAGATTTCCCGTGTGGAACGAAAAGAGACTCATTTTGTGTCAGGAGAGTGTCTAGAGAAATGTTTCCCTTTGTAAAGTAACAGTGAATTCAAAGAACCAAGAGCTGAATGTTGTTAAGAACATTTCCTTTTGAAAACTAACACGGAACGCACAATTCTACAAGACGAAGGTCAAGAAAGAAGATTTCCCGTGTGGAACGAAAAGAGACTCATTTTGTGTCAGGAGAGTGTCTAGAGAAATGTTTCCCTTTGTAAAGTAACAGTGAATTCAAAGAACCAAGAGCTGAATGTTGTTAAGAACATTTCCTTTTGAAAACTAACACGGAACGCACAATTCTACAAGACGAAGGTCAAGAAAGAAGATTTCCCGTGTGGAACGAAAAGAGACTCATTTTGTGTCAGGAGAGTGTCTAGAGAAATGTTTCCCTTTGTAAAGTAACAGTGAATTCAAAGAACCAAGAGCTGAATGTTGTTAAGAACATTTCCTTTTGAAAACTAACACGGAACGCACAATTCTACAAGACGAAGGTCAAGAAAGAAGATTTCCCGTGTGGAACGAAAAGAGACTCATTTTGTGTCAGGAGAGTGTCTAGAGAAATGTTTCCCTTTGTAAAGTAACAGTGAATTCAAAGAACCAAGAGCTGAATGTTGTTAAGAACATTTCCTTTTGAAAACTAACACGGAACGCACAATTCTACAAGACGAAGGTCAAGAAAGAAGATTTCCCGTGTGGAACGAAAAGAGACTCATTTTGTGTCAGGAGAGTGTCTAGAGAAATGTTTCCCTTTGTAAAGTAACAGTGAATTCAAAGAACCAAGAGCTGAATGTTGTTAAGAACATTTCCTTTTGAAAACTAACACGGAACGCACAATTCTACAAGACGAAGGACAAGAAAGAAGATTTCCCGTGTGGAACGAAAAGAGACTCATTTTGAGTCCTGAGAGTGTCTAGAGAAATGTTTCCCTTTGTAAAGTATCAGTGAATTCAAAGAACCAAGAGCTGAATGTTGTTAAGAACATATCATTTTGAAAACTAACACGGAATGCACAATTCTACAAGACAAAGGTCAGGAAAGAAGAATTCCCGTGTGGAACGAAAAGAGACTCATTTTGTGTCAGGAGAGTGTCTAGAGAAATGTTTCCCTTTGTAAAGTAACAGTGAATTCAATGAACCAAGAGCTGAATGTTGTTAAGAACATTTCCTTTTGAAAACTAACACGGAACGCACAATTCTACAAGACGAAGGTCAAGAAAGAAGATTTCCCGTGTGGAACGAAAAGAGACTCATTTTGTGTCAGGAGAGTGTCTAGAGAAATGTTTCCCTTTGTAAAGTAACAGTGAATTCAAAGAACCAAGAGCTGAATGTTGTTAAGAACATTTCCTTTTGAAAACTAACACGGAACGCACAATTCTACAAGACGAAGGTCAAGAAAGAAGATTTCCCGTGTGGAACGAAAAGAGACTCATTTTGTGTCAGGAGAGTGTCTAGAGAAATGTTTCCCTTTGTAAAGTAAGAGTGAATTCAAAGAACGAAGAGCTGAATGTTGTTAAGAACATTTCCTTTTGAAAACTAACACGGAACGCACAATTCTACAAGACGAAGGTCAAGAAAGAAGATTTCCCGTGTGGAACGAAAAGAGACTCATTTTGTGTCAGGAGAGTGTCTAGAGAAATGTTTCCCTTTGTAAAGTAACAGTGAATTCAAAGAACCAAGAGCTGAATGTTGTTAAGAACATTTCCTTTTGAAAACTAACACGGAACGCACAATTCTACAAGACGAGGGTCAAGAAAGAAGATTTCCCGTGTGGAACGAAAAGAGACTCATTTTGTGTCAGGAGAGTGTCTAGAGAAATGTTTCCCTTTGTAAAGTAACAGTGAATTCAAAGAACCAAGAGCTGAATGTTGTTAAGAACATTTCCTTTTGAAAACTAACACGGAACGCACAATTCTACAAGACGAAGGTCAAGAAAGAAGATTTCCCGTGTGGAACGAAAAGAGACTCATTTTGTGTCAGGAGAGTGTCTAGAGAAATGTTTCCCTTTGTAAAGTAACAGTGAATTCAAAGAACCAAGAGCTGAATGTTGTTAAGAACATTTCCTTTTGAAAACTAACACGGAACGCACAATTCTACAAGACGAAGGTCAAGAAAGAAGATTTCCCGTGTGGAACGAAAAGAGACTCATTTTGTGTCAGGAGAGTGTCTAGAGAAATGTTTCCCTTTGTAAAGTAACAGTGAATTCAAAGAACCAAGAGCTGAATGTTGTTAAGAACATTTCCTTTTGAAAACTAACACGGAACGCACAATTCTACAAGACGAAGGTCAAGAAAGAAGATTTCCCGTGTGGAACGAAAAGAGACTCATTTTGTGTCAGGAGAGTGTCTAGAGAAATGTTTCCCTTTGTAAAGTAACAGTGAATTCAAAGAACCAAGAGCTGAATGTTGTTAAGAACATTTCCTTTTGAAAACTAACACGGAACGCACAATTCTACAAGACGAAGGTCAAGAAAGAAGATTTCCCGTGTGGAACGAAAAGAGACTCATTTTGTGTCAGGAGAGTGTCTAGAGAAATGTTTCCCTTTGTAAAGTAAGAGTGAATTCAAAGAACCAAGAGCTGAATGTTGTTAAGAACATTTCCTTTTGAAAACTAACACGGAACGCACAATTCTACAAGACGAAGGTCAAGAAAGAAGATTTCCCGTGTGGAACGAAAAGAGACTCATTTTGTGTCAGGAGAGTGTCTAGAGAAATGTTTCCCTTTGTAAAGTAACAGTGAATTCAAAGAACCAAGAGCTGAATGTTGTTAAGAACATTTCCTTTTGAAAACTAACACGGAACGCACAATTCTACAAGACGAAGGTCAAGAAAGAAGATTTCCCGTGTGGAACGAAAAGAGACTCATTTTGTGTCAGGAGAGTGTCTAGAGAAATGTTTCCCTTTGTAAAGTAACAGTGAATTCAAAGAACCAAGAGCTGAATGTTGTTAAGAACATTTCCTTTTGAAAACTAACACGGAACGCACAATTCTACAAGACGAAGGTCAAGAAAGAAGATTTCCCGTGTGGAACGAAAAGAGACTCATTTTGTGTCAGGAGAGTGTCTAGAGAAATGTTTCCCTTTGTAAAGTAAGAGTGAATTCAAAGAACCAAGAGCTGAATGTTGTTAAGAACATTTCCTTTTGAAAACTAACACGGAACGCACAATTCTACAAGACGAAGGTCAAGAAAGAAGATTTCCCGTGTGGAACGAAAAGAGACTCATTTTGTGTCAGGAGAGTGTCTAGAGAAATGTTTCCCTTTGTAAAGTAACAGTGAATTCAAAGAACCAAGAGCTGAATGTTGTTAAGAACATTTCCTTTTGAAAACTAACACGGAACGCACAATTCTACAAGACGAAGGTCAAGAAAGAAGATTTCCCGTGTGGAACGAAAAGAGACTCATTTTGTGTCAGGAGAGTGTCTAGAGAAATGTTTCCCTTTGTAAAGTAACAGTGAATTCAAAGAACCAAGAGCTGAATGTTGTTAAGAACATTTCCTTTTGAAAACTAACACGGAACGCACAATTCTACAAGACGAAGGTCAAGAAAGAAGATTTCCCGTGTGGAACGAAAAGAGACTCATTTTGTGTCAGGAGAGTGTCTAGAGAAATGTTTCCCTTTGTAAAGTAACAGTGAATTCAAAGAACCAAGAGCTGAATGTTGTTAAGAACATTTCCTTTTGAAAACTAACACGGAACGCACAATTCTACAAGACGAAGGTCAAGAAAGAAGATTTCCCGTGTGGAACGAAAAGAGACTCATTTTGTGTCAGGAGAGTGTCTAGAGAAATGTTTCCCTTTGTAAAGTAACAGTGAATTCAAAGAACCAAGAGCTGAATGTTGTTAAGAACATTTCCTTTTGAAAACTAACACGGAACGCACAATTCTACAAGACGAAGGTCAAGAAAGAAGATTTCCCGTGTGGAACGAAAAGAGACTCATTTTGTGTCAGGAGAGTGTCTAGAGAAATGTTTCCCTTTGTAAAGTAACAGTGAATTCAAAGAACCAAGAGCTGAATGTTGTTAAGAACATTTCCTTTTGAAAACTAACACGGAACGCACAATTCTACAAGACGAAGGTCAAGAAAGAAGATTTCCCGTGTGGAACGAAAAGAGACTCATTTTGTGTCAGGAGAGTGTCTAGAGAAATGTTTCCCTTTGTAAAGTAACAGTGAATTCAAAGAACCAAGAGCTGAATGTTGTTAAGAACATTTCCTTTTGAAAACTAACACGGAACGCACAATTCTACAAGACGAAGGTCAAGAAAGAAGATTTCCCGTGTGGAACGAAAAGAGACTCATTTTGTGTCAGGAGAGTGTCTAGAGAAATGTTTCCCTTTGTAAAGTAACAGTGAATTCAAAGAACCAAGAGCTGAATGTTGTTAAGAACATTTCCTTTTGAAAACTAACACGGAACGCACAATTCTACAAGACGAAGGTCAAGAAAGAAGATTTCCCGTGTGGAACGAAAAGAGACTCATTTTGTGTCAGGAGAGTGTCTAGAGAAATGTTTCCCTTTGTAAAGTAACAGTGAATTCAAAGAACCAAGAGCTGAATGTTGTTAAGAACATTTCCTTTTGAAAACTAACACGGAACGCACAATTCTACAAGACGAAGGTCAAGAAAGAAGATTTCCCGTGTGGAACGAAAAGAGACTCATTTTGTGTCAGGAGAGTGTCTAGAGAAATGTTTCCCTTTGTAAAGTAAGAGTGAATTCAAAGAACCAAGAGCTGAATGTTGTTAAGAACATTTCCTTTTGAAAACTAACACGGAACGCACAATTCTACAAGACGAAGGTCAAGAAAGAAGATTTCCCGTGTGGAACGAAAAGAGACTCATTTTGTGTCAGGAGAGTGTCTAGAGAAATGTTTCCCTTTGTAAAGTAACAGTGAATTCAAAGAACCAAGAGCTGAATGTTGTTAAGAACATTTCCTTTTGAAAACTAACACGGAACGCACAATTCTACAAGACGAAGGTCAAGAAAGAAGATTTCCCGTGTGGAACGAAAAGAGACTCATTTTGTGTCAGGAGAGTGTCTAGAGAAATGTTTCCCTTTGTAAAGTAACAGTGAATTCAAAGAACCAAGAGCTGAATGTTGTTAAGAACATTTCCTTTTGAAAGCTAACACGTAACGCACAATTCTACAAGACAAGGGCCAAGAAAGAAGATTTCCCGTGTGGAACGAAAAGAGACTCATTTTGTGTCAGGAGAGTGTCTAGAGAAATGTTTCCCTTTGTAAAGTAAGAGTTAATTCAAAGAACCAAGAGCTGAATGTTGTTAAGAACATTTCCTTTTGAAAACTAACACGAAACGCACAATTCTACAAGACGAAGGTCAAGAAAGAAGATTTCCCGTGTGGAACGAAAAGAGACTCATTTTGTGTCAGGAGAGTGTCTAGAGAAATGTTTCCCTTTGTAAAGTAACAGTGAATTCAAAGAACCAAGAGCTGAATGTTGTTAAGAACATTTCCTTTTGAAAACTAACACGGAACGCACAATTCTACAAGACGAAGGTCAAGAAAGAAGATTTCCCGTGTGGAACGAAAAGAGACTCATTTTGTGTCAGGAGAGTGTCTAGAGAAATGTTTCCCTTTGTAAAGTAACAGTGAATTCAAAGAACCAAGAGCTGAATGTTGTTAAGAACATTTCCTTTTGAAAACTAACACGGAACGCACAATTCTACAAGACGAAGGTCAAGAAAGAAGATTTCCCGTGTGGAACGAAAAGAGACTCATTTTGTGTCAGGAGAGTGTCTAGAGAAATGTTTCCCTTTGTAAAGTAACAGTGAATTCAAAGAACCAAGAGCTGAATGTTGTTAAGAACATTTCCTTTTGAAAACTAACACGGAACGCACAATTCTACAAGACGAAGGTCAAGAAAGAAGATTTCCCGTGTGGAACGAAAAGAGACTCATTTTGTGTCAGGAGAGTGTCTAGAGAAATGTTTCCCTTTGTAAAGTAACAGTGAATTCAAAGAACCAAGAGCTGAATGTTGTTAAGAACATTTCCTTTTGAAAACTAACACGGAACGCACAATTCTACAAGACGAAGGTCAAGAAAGAAGATTTCCCGTGTGGAACGAAAAGAGACTCATTTTGTGTCAGGAGAGTGTCTAGAGAAATGTTTCCCTTTGTAAAGTAACAGTGAATTCAAAGAACCAAGAGCTGAATGTTGTTAAGAACATTTCCTTTTGAAAACTAACACGGAACGCACAATTCTACAAGACGAAGGTCAAGAAAGAAGATTTCCCGTGTGGAACGAAAAGAGACTCATTTTGTGTCAGGAGAGTGTCTAGAGAAATGTTTCCCTTTGTAAAGTAACAGTGAATTCAAAGAACCAAGAGCTGAATGTTGTTAAGAACATTTCCTTTTGAAAACTAACACGGAACGCACAATTCTACAAGACGAAGGTCAAGAAAGAAGATTTCCCGTGTGGAACGAAAAGAGACTCATTTTGTGTCAGGAGAGTGTCTAGAGAAATGTTTCCCTTTGTAAAGTAACAGTGAATTCAAAGAACCAAGAGCTGAATGTTGTTAAGAACATTTCCTTTTGAAAACTAACACGTAACGCACAATTCTACAAGACGAAGGTCAAGAAAGAAGATTTCCCGTGTGGAACGAAAAGAGACTCATTTTGTGTCAGGAGAGTGTCTAGAGAAGTGTTTCCCTTTGTAAAGTAACAGTGAATTCAAAGAACCAAGAGCTGAATGTTGTTAAGAACATTTCCTTTTGAAAACTAACACGGAACGCACAATTCTACAAGACGAAGGTCAAGAAAGAAGATTTCCCGTGTGGAACGAAAAGAGACTCATTTTGTGTCAGGAGAGTGTCTAGAGAAATGTTTCCCTTTGTAAAGTAACAGTGAATTCAAAGAACCAAGAGCTGAATGTTGTTAAGAACATTTCCTTTTGAAAACTAACACGGAACGCACAATTCTACAAGACGAAGGTCAAGAAAGAAGATTTCCCGTGTGGAACGAAAAGAGACTCATTTTGTGTCAGGAGAGTGTCTAGAGAAATGTTTCCCTTTGTAAAGTAACAGTGAATTCAAAGAACCAAGAGCTGAATGTTGTTAAGAACATTTCCTTTTGAAAACTAACACGGAACGCACAATTCTACAAGACGAAGGTCAAGAAAGAAGATTTCCCGTGTGGAACGAAAAGAGACTCATTTTGTGTCAGGAGAGTGTCTAGAGAAATGTTTCCCTTTGTAAAGTAACAGTGAATTCAAAGAACCAAGAGCTGAATGTTGTTAAGAACATTTCCTTTTGAAAACTAACACGGAACGCACAATTCTACAAGACGAAGGTCAAGAAAGAAGATTTCCCGTGTGGAACGAAAAGAGACTCATTTTGTGTCAGGAGAGTGTCTAGAGAAATGTTTCCCTTTGTAAAGTAACAGTGAATTCAAAGAACCAAGAGCTGAATGTTGTTAAGAACATTTCCTTTTGAAAACTAACACGGAACGCACAATTCTACAAGACGAAGGTCAAGAAAGAAGATTTCCCGTGTGGAACGAAAAGAGACTCATTTTGTGTCAGGAGAGTGTCTAGAGAAATGTTTCCCTTTGTAAAGTAACAGTGAATTCAAAGAACCAAGAGCTGAATGTTGTTAAGAACATTTCCTTTTGAAAACTAACACGGAACGCACAATTCTACAAGACGAAGGTCAAGAAAGAAGATTTCCCGTGTGGAACGAAAAGAGACTCATTTTGTGTCAGGAGAGTGTCTAGAGAAATGTTTCCCTTTGTAAAGTAACAGTGAATTCAAAGAACCAAGAGCTGAATGTTGTTAAGAACATTTCCTTTTGAAAACTAACACGGAACGCACAATTCTACAAGACGAAGGTCAAGAAAGAAGATTTCCCGTGTGGAACGAAAAGAGACTCATTTTGTGTCAGGAGAGTGTCTAGAGAAATGTTTCCCTTTGTAAAGTAACAGTGAATTCAAAGAACCAAGAGCTGAATGTTGTTAAGAACATTTCCTTTTGAAAACTAACACGGAACGCACAATTCTACAAGACGAAGGTCAAGAAAGAAGATTTCCCGTGTGGAACGAAAAGAGACTCATTTTGTGTCAGGAGAGTGTCTAGAGAAATGTTTCCCTTTGTAAAGTAACAGTGAATTCAAAGAACCAAGAGCTGAATGTTGTTAAGAACATTTCCTTTTGAAAACTAACACGGAACGCACAATTCTACAAGACGAAGGTCAAGAAAGAAGATTTCCTGTGTGGAACGAAAAGAGACTCATTTTGTGTCAGGAGAGTGTCTAGAGAAATGTTTCCCTTTGTAAAGTAAGAGTGAATTCAAAGAACCAAGAGCTGAATGTTGTTAAGAACATTTCCTTTTGAAAACTAACACGGAACGCACAATTCTACAAGACGAAGGTCAAGAAAGAAGATTTCCCGTGTGGAACGAAAAGAGACTCATTTTGTGTCAGGAGAGTGTCTAGAGAAATGTTTCCCTTTGTAAAGTAACAGTGAATTCAAAGAACGAAGAGCTGAATGTTGTTAAGAACATTTCCTTTTGAAAACTAACACGGAACGCACAATTCTACAAGACGAAGGTCAAGAAAGAAGATTTCCCGTGTGGAACGAAAAGAGACTCATTTTGTGTCAGGAGAGTGTCTAGAGAAATGTTTCCCTTTGTAAAGTAACAGTGAATTCAAAGAACCAAGAGCTGAATGTTGTTAAGAACATTTCCTTTTGAAAACTAAGAGGGAACGCACAATTCTACAAGACGAAGGTCAAGAAAGAAGATTTCCCGTGTGGAACGAAAAGAGACTCATTTTGTGTCAGGAGAGTGTCTAGAGAAATGTTTCCCTTTGTAAAGTAACAGTGAATTCAAAGAACCAAGAGCTGAATGTTGTTAAGAACATTTCCTTTTGAAAACTAACACGGAACGCACAATTCTACAAGACGAGGGTGAAGAAAGAAGATTTCCCGTGTGGAACGAAAAGAGACTCATTTTGTGTCAGGAGAGTGTCTAGAGAAATGTTTCCCTTTGTAAAGTAACAGTGAATTCAAAGAACCAAGAGCTGAATATTGTTATGAACATTTCCTTTTGAAAAATAACACGAACTCACAATTCTACAAGACGAGGGTCAAGAAAGAAGATTTCCCGTGTGGAACGAAAAGAGACTCATTTTGTGTCAGGAGAGTGTCTAGAGAAATGTTTCCCTTTGTAAAGTAACAGTGAATTCAAAGAACCAAGAGCTGAATGTTGTTAAGAACATTTCCTTTTGAAAACTAACACGGAACGCACAATTCTACAAGACGAAGGTCAAGAAAGAAGATTTCCCGTGTGGAACGAAAAGAGACTCATTTTGTGTCAGGAGAGTGTCTAGAGAAATGTTTCCCTTTGTAAAGTAACAGTGAATTCAAAGAACCAAGAGCTGAATGTTGTTAAGAACATTTCCTTTTGAAAACTAACACGGAACGCACAATTCTACAAGACGAAGGTCAAGAAAGAAGATTTCCCGTGTGGAACGAAAAGAGACTCATTTTGTGTCAGGAGAGTGTCTAGAGAAATGTTTCCCTTTGTAAAGTAACAGTGAATTCAAAGAACCAAGAGCTGAATGTTGTTAAGAACATTTCCTTTTGAAAACTAACACGGAACGCACAATTCTACAAGACGAAGGTCAAGAAAGAAGATTTCCCGTGTGGAACGAAAAGAGACTCATTTTGTGTCAGGAGAGTGTCTAGAGAAATGTTTCCCTTTGTAAAGTAACAGTGAATTCAAAGAACCAAGAGCTGAATGTTGTTAAGAACATTTCCTTTTGAAAACTAACACGGAACGCACAATTCTACAAGACGAAGGTCAAGAAAGAAGATTTCCCGTGTGGAACGAAAAGAGACTCATTTTGTGTCAGGAGAGTGTCTAGAGAAATGTTTCCCTTTGTAAAGTAACAGTGAATTCAAAGAACCAAGAGCTGAATGTTGTTAAGAACATTTCCTTTTGAAAACTAACACGGAACGCACAATTCTACAAGACGAAGGTCAAGAAAGAAGATTTCCCGTGTGGAACGAAAAGAGACTCATTTTGTGTCAGGAGAGTGTCTAGAGAAATGTTTCCCTTTGTAAAGTAACAGTGAATTCAAAGAACCAAGAGCTGAATGTTGTTAAGAACATTTCCTTTTGAAAACTAACACGGAACGCACAATTCTACAAGACGAAGGTCAAGAAAGAAGATTTCCCGTGTGGAACGAAAAGAGACTCATTTTGTGTCAGGAGAGTGTCTAGAGAAATGTTTCCCTTTGTAAAGTAACAGTGAATTCAAAGAACCAAGAGCTGAATGTTGTTAAGAACATTTCCTTTTGAAAACTAACACGGAACGCACAATTCTACAAGACGAAGGTCAAGAAAGAAGATTTCCCGTGTGGAACGAAAAGAGACTCATTTTGTGTCAGGAGAGTGTCTAGAGAAATGTTTCCCTTTGTAAAGTAACAGTGAATTCAAAGAACCAAGAGCTGAATGTTGTTAAGAACATTTCCTTTTGAAAACTAACACGGAACGCACAATTCTACAAGACGAAGGTCAAGAAAGAAGATTTCCCGTGTGGAACGAAAAGAGACTCATTTTGTGTCAGGAGAGTGTCTAGAGAAATGTTTCCCTTTGTAAAGTAAGAGTGAATTCAAAGAACCAAGAGCTGAATGTTGTTAAGAACATTTCCTTTTGAAAACTAACACGGAACGCACAATTCTACAAGACGAAGGTCAAGAAAGAAGATTTCCCGTGTGGAACGAAAAGAGACTCATTTTGTGTCAGGAGAGTGTCTAGAGAAATGTTTCCCTTTGTAAAGTAACAGTGAATTCAAAGAACCAAGAGCTGAATGTTGTTAAGAACATTTCCTTTTGAAAACTAACACGGAACGCACAATTCTACAAGACGAAGGTCAAGAAAGAAGATTTCCCGTGTGGAACGAAAAGAGACTCATTTTGTGTCAGGAGAGTGTCTAGAGAAATGTTTCCCTTTGTAAAGTAACAGTGAATTCAAAGAACCAAGAGCTGAATGTTGTTAAGAACATTTCCTTTTGAAAACTAACACGGAACGCACAATTCTACAAGACGAAGGTCAAGAAAGAAGATTTCCCGTGTGGAACGAAAAGAGACTCATTTTGTGTCAGGAGAGTGTCTAGAGAAATGTTTCCCTTTGTAAAGTAACAGTGAATTCAAAGAACCAAGAGCTGAATGTTGTTAAGAACATTTCCTTTTGAAAACTAACACGGAACGCACAATTCTACAAGACGAAGGTCAAGAAAGAAGATTTCCCGTGTGGAACGAAAAGAGACTCATTTTGTGTCAGGAGAGTGTCTAGAGAAATGTTTCCCTTTGTAAAGTAACAGTGAATTCAAAGAACCAAGAGCTGAATGTTGTTAAGAACATTTCCTTTTGAAAACTAACACGGAACGCACAATTCTACAAGACGAAGGTCAAGAAAGAAGATTTCCCGTGTGGAACGAAAAGAGACTCATTTTGTGTCAGGAGAGTGTCTAGAGAAATGTTTCCCTTTGTAAAGTAACAGTGAATTCAAAGAACCAAGAGCTGAATGTTGTTAAGAACATTTCCTTTTGAAAACTAACACGGAACGCACAATTCTACAAGACGAAGGTCAAGAAAGAAGATTTCCCGTGTGGAACGAAAAGAGACTCATTTTGTGTCAGGAGAGTGTCTAGAGAAATGTTTCCCTTTGTAAAGTAACAGTGAATTCAAAGAACCAAGAGCTGAATGTTGTTAAGAACATTTCCTTTTGAAAACTAACACGGAACGCACAATTCTACAAGACGAAGGTCAAGAAAGAAGATTTCCCGTGTGGAACGAAAAGAGACTCATTTTGTGTCAGGAGAGTGTCTAGAGAAATGTTTCCCTTTGTAAAGTAAGAGTGAATTCAAAGAACCAAGAGCTGAATGTTGTTAAGAACATTTCCTTTTGAAAACTAACACGGAACGCACAATTCTACAAGACGAAGGTCAAGAAAGAAGATTTCCCGTGTGGAACGAAAAGAGACTCATTTTGTGTCAGGAGAGTGTCTAGAGAAATGTTTCCCTTTGTAAAGTAACAGTGAATTCAAAGAACCAAGAGCTGAATGTTGTTAAGAACATTTCCTTTTGAAAACTAACACGGAACGCACAATTCTACAAGACGAAGGTCAAGAAAGAAGATTTCCCGTGTGGAACGAAAAGAGACTCATTTTGTGTCAGGAGAGTGTCTAGAGAAATGTTTCCCTTTGTAAAGTAACAGTGAATTCAAAGAACCAAGAGCTGAATGTTGTTAAGAACATTTCCTTTTGAAAACTAACACGGAACGCACAATTCTACAAGACGAAGGTCAAGAAAGAAGATTTCCCGTGTGGAACGAAAAGAGACTCATTTTGTGTCAGGAGAGTGTCTAGAGAAATGTTTCCCTTTGTAAAGTAACAGTGAATTCAAAGAACCAAGAGCTGAATGTTGTTAAGAACATTTCCTTTTGAAAACTAACACGGAACGCACAATTCTACAAGACGAAGGTCAAGAAAGAAGATTTCCCGTGTGGAACGAAAAGAGACTCATTTTGTGTCAGGAGAGTGTCTAGAGAAATGTTTCCCTTTGTAAAGTAACAGTGAATTCAAAGAACCAAGAGCTGAATGTTGTTAAGAACATTTCCTTTTGAAAACTAACACGAACGCACAATTCTACAAGACGAAGGTCAAGAAAGAAGATTTCCCGTGTGGAACGAAAAGAGACTCATTTTGTGTCAGGAGAGTGTCTAGAGAAATGTTTCCCTTTGTAAAGTAACAGTGAATTCAAAGAACCAAGAGCTGAATGTTGTTAAGAACATTTCCTTTTGAAAACTAACACGGAACGCACAATTCTACAAGACGAAGGTCAAGAAAGAAGATTTCCCGTGTGGAACGAAAAGAGACTCATTTTGTGTCAGGAGAGTGTCTAGAGAAATGTTTCCCTTTGTAAAGTAACAGTGAATTCAAAGAACCAAGAGCTGAATGTTGTTAAGAACATTTCCTTTTGAAAACTAACACGGAACGCACAATTCTACAAGACGAAGGTCAAGAAAGAAGATTTCCCGTGTGGAACGAAAAGAGACTCATTTTGTGTCAGGAGAGTGTCTAGAGAAATGTTTCCCTTTGTAAAGTAACAGTGAATTCAAAGAACCAAGAGCTGAATGTTGTTAAGAACATTTCCTTTTGAAAACTAACACGGAACGCACAATTCTACAAGACGAAGGTCAAGAAAGAAGATTTCCCGTGTGGAACGAAAAGAGACTCATTTTGTGTCAGGAGAGTGTCTAGAGAAATGTTTCCCTTTGTAAAGTAACAGTGAATTCAAAGAACCAAGAGCTGAATGTTGTTAAGAACATTTCCTTTTGAAAACTAACACGGAACGCACAATTCTACAAGACGAAGGTCAAGAAAGAAGATTTCCCGTGTGGAACGAAAAGAGACTCATTTTGTGTCAGGAGAGTGTCTAGAGAAATGTTTCCCTTTGTAAAGTAACAGTGAATTCAAAGAACCAAGAGCTGAATGTTGTTAAGAACATTTCCTTTTGAAAACTAACACGGAACGCACAATTCTACAAGACGAAGGTCAAGAAAGAAGATTTCCCGTGTGGAACGAAAAGAGACTCATTTTGTGTCAGGAGAGTGTCTAGAGAAATGTTTCCCTTTGTAAAGTAACAGTGAATTCAAAGAACCAAGAGCTGAATGTTGTTAAGAACATTTCCTTTTGAAAACTAACACGGAACGCACAATTCTACAAGACGAAGGTCAAGAAAGAAGATTTCCCGTGTGGAACGAAAAGAGACTCATTTTGTGTCAGGAGAGTGTCTAGAGAAATGTTTCCCTTTGTAAAGTAACAGTGAATTCAAAGAACCAAGAGCTGAATGTTGTTAAGAACATTTCCTTTTGAAAACTAACACGGAACGCACAATTCTACAAGACGAAGGTCAAGAAAGAAGATTTCCCGTGTGGAACGAAAAGAGACTCATTTTGTGTCAGGAGAGTGTCTAGAGAAATGTTTCCCTTTGTAAAGTAACAGTGAATTCAAAGAACCAAGAGCTGAATGTTGTTAAGAACATTTCCTTTTGAAAACTAACACGGAACGCACAATTCTACAAGACGAAGGTCAAGAAAGAAGATTTCCCGTGTGGAACGAAAAGAGACTCATTTTGTGTCAGGAGAGTGTCTAGAGAAATGTTTCCCTTTGTAAAGTAACAGTGAATTCAAAGAACCAAGAGCTGAATGTTGTTAAGAACATTTCCTTTTGAAAACTAACACGGAACGCACAATTCTACAAGACGAAGGTCAAGAAAGAAGATTTCCCGTGTGGAACGAAAAGAGACTCATTTTGTGTCAGGAGAGTGTCTAGAGAAATGTTTCCCTTTGTAAAGTAACAGTGAATTCAAAGAACCAAGAGCTGAATGTTGTTAAGAACATTTCCTTTTGAAAACTAACACGGAACGCACAATTCTACAAGACGAAGGTCAAGAAAGAAGATTTCCCGTGTGGAACGAAAAGAGACTCATTTTGTGTCAGGAGAGTGTCTAGAGAAATGTTTCCCTTTGTAAAGTAACAGTGAATTCAAAGAACCAAGAGCTGAATGTTGTTAAGAACATTTCCTTTTGAAAACTAACACGGAACGCACAATTCTACAAGACGAAGGTCAAGAAAGAAGATTTCCCGTGTGGAACGAAAAGAGACTCATTTTGTGTCAGGAGAGTGTCTAGAGAAATGTTTCCCTTTGTAAAGTAACAGTGAATTCAAAGAACCAAGAGCTGAATGTTGTTAAGAACATTTCCTTTTGAAAACTAACACGGAACGCACAATTCTACAAGACGAAGGTCAAGAAAGAAGATTTCCCGTGTGGAACGAAAAGAGACTCATTTTGTGTCAGGAGAGTGTCTAGAGAAATGTTTCCCTTTGTAAAGTAACAGTGAATTCAAAGAACCAAGAGCTGAATGTTGTTAAGAACATTTCCTTTTGAAAACTAACACGGAACGCACAATTCTACAAGACGAAGGTCAAGAAAGAAGATTTCCCGTGTGGAACGAAAAGAGACTCATTTTGTGTCAGGAGAGTGTCTAGAGAAATGTTTCCCTTTGTAAAGTAACAGTGAATTCAAAGAACCAAGAGCTGAATGTTGTTAAGAACATTTCCTTTTGAAAACTAACACGGAACGCACAATTCTACAAGACGAAGGTCAAGAAAGAAGATTTCCCGTGTGGAACGAAAAGAGACTCATTTTGTGTCAGGAGAGTGTCTAGAGAAATGTTTCCCTTTGTAAAGTAACAGTGAATTCAAAGAACCAAGAGCTGAATGTTGTTAAGAACATTTCCTTTTGAAAACTAACACGGAACGCACAATTCTACAAGACGAAGGTCAAGAAAGAAGATTTCCCGTGTGGAACGAAAAGAGACTCATTTTGTGTCAGGAGAGTGTCTAGAGAAATGTTTCCCTTTGTAAAGTAACAGTGAATTCAAAGAACCAAGAGCTGAATGTTGTTAAGAACATTTCCTTTTGAAAACTAACACGGAACGCACAATTCTACAAGACGAAGGTCAAGAAAGAAGATTTCCCGTGTGGAACGAAAAGAGACTCATTTTGTGTCAGGAGAGTGTCTAGAGAAATGTTTCCCTTTGTAAAGTAACAGTGAATTCAAAGAACCAAGAGCTGAATGTTGTTAAGAACATTTCCTTTTGAAAACTAACACGGAACGCACAATTCTACAAGACGAAGGTCAAGAAAGAAGATTTCCCGTGTGGAACGAAAAGAGACTCATTTTGTGTCAGGAGAGTGTCTAGAGAAATGTTTCCCTTTGTAAAGTAACAGTGAATTCAAAGAACCAAGAGCTGAATGTTGTTAAGAACATTTCCTTTTGAAAACTAACACGGAACGCACAATTCTACAAGACGAAGGTCAAGAAAGAAGATTTCCCGTGTGGAACGAAAAGAGACTCATTTTGTGTCAGGAGAGTGTCTAGAGAAATGTTTCCCTTTGTAAAGTAACAGTGAATTCAAAGAACCAAGAGCTGAATGTTGTTAAGAACATTTCCTTTTGAAAACTAACACGGAACGCACAATTCTACAAGACGAAGGTCAAGAAAGAAGATTTCCCGTGTGGAACGAAAAGAGACTCATTTTGTGTCAGGAGAGTGTCTAGAGAAATGTTTCCCTTTGTAAAGTAACAGTGAATTCAAAGAACCAAGAGCTGAATGTTGTTAAGAACATTTCCTTTTGAAAACTAACACGGAACGCACAATTCTACAAGACGAAGGTCAAGAAAGAAGATTTCCCGTGTGGAACGAAAAGAGACTCATTTTGTGTCAGGAGAGTGTCTAGAGAAATGTTTCCCTTTGTAAAGTAACAGTGAATTCAAAGAACCAAGAGCTGAATGTTGTTAAGAACATTTCCTTTTGAAAACTAACACGGAACGCACAATTCTACAAGACGAAGGTCAAGAAAGAAGATTTCCCGTGTGGAACGAAAAGAGACTCATTTTGTGTCAGGAGAGTGTCTAGAGAAATGTTTCCCTTTGTAAAGTAACAGTGAATTCAAAGAACCAAGAGCTGAATGTTGTTAAGAACATTTCCTTTTGAAAACTAACACGGAACGCACAATTCTACAAGACGAAGGTCAAGAAAGAAGATTTCCCGTGTGGAACGAAAAGAGACTCATTTTGTGTCAGGAGAGTGTCTAGAGAAATGTTTCCCTTTGTAAAGTAACAGTGAATTCAAAGAACCAAGAGCTGAATGTTGTTAAGAACATTTCCTTTTGAAAACTAACACGGAACGCACAATTCTACAAGACGAAGGTCAAGAAAGAAGATTTCCCGTGTGGAACGAAAAGAGACTCATTTTGTGTCAGGAGAGTGTCTAGAGAAATGTTTCCCTTTGTAAAGTAACAGTGAATTCAAAGAACCAAGAGCTGAATGTTGTTAAGAACATTTCCTTTTGAAAACTAACACGGAACGCACAATTCTACAAGACGAAGGTCAAGAAAGAAGATTTCCCGTGTGGAACGAAAAGAGACTCATTTTGTGTCAGGAGAGTGTCTAGAGAAATGTTTCCCTTTGTAAAGTAACAGTGAATTCAAAGAACCAAGAGCTGAATGTTGTTAAGAACATTTCCTTTTGAAAACTAACACGGAACGCACAATTCTACAAGACGAAGGTCAAGAAAGAAGATTTCCCGTGTGGAACGAAAAGAGACTCATTTTGTGTCAGGAGAGTGTCTAGAGAAATGTTTCCCTTTGTAAAGTAACAGTGAATTCAAAGAACCAAGAGCTGAATGTTGTTAAGAACATTTCCTTTTGAAAACTAACACGGAACGCACAATTCTACAAGACGAAGGTCAAGAAAGAAGATTTCCCGTGTGGAACGAAAAGAGACTCATTTTGTGTCAGGAGAGTGTCTAGAGAAATGTTTCCCTTTGTAAAGTAACAGTGAATTCAAAGAACCAAGAGCTGAATGTTGTTAAGAACATTTCCTTTTGAAAACTAACACGGAACGCACAATTCTACAAGACGAAGGTCAAGAAAGAAGATTTCCCGTGTGGAACGAAAAGAGACTCATTTTGTGTCAGGAGAGTGTCTAGAGAAATGTTTCCCTTTGTAAAGTAACAGTGAATTCAAAGAACCAAGAGCTGAATGTTGTTAAGAACATTTCCTTTTGAAAACTAACACGGAACGCACAATTCTACAAGACGAAGGTCAAGAAAGAAGATTTCCCGTGTGGAACGAAAAGAGACTCATTTTGTGTCAGGAGAGTGTCTAGAGAAATGTTTCCCTTTGTAAAGTAACAGTGAATTCAAAGAACCAAGAGCTGAATGTTGTTAAGAACATTTCCTTTTGAAAACTAACACGGAACGCACAATTCTACAAGACGAAGGTCAAGAAAGAAGATTTCCCGTGTGGAACGAAAAGAGACTCATTTTGTGTCAGGAGAGTGTCTAGAGAAATGTTTCCCTTTGTAAAGTAACAGTGAATTCAAAGAACCAAGAGCTGAATGTTGTTAAGAACATTTCCTTTTGAAAACTAACACGGAACGCACAATTCTACAAGACGAAGGTCAAGAAAGAAGATTTCCCGTGTGGAACGAAAAGAGACTCATTTTGTGTCAGGAGAGTGTCTAGAGAAATGTTTCCCTTTGTAAAGTAACAGTGAATTCAAAGAACCAAGAGCTGAATGTTGTTAAGAACATTTCCTTTTGAAAACTAACACGGAACGCACAATTCTACAAGACGAAGGTCAAGAAAGAAGATTTCCCGTGTGGAACGAAAAGAGACTCATTTTGTGTCAGGAGAGTGTCTAGAGAAATGTTTCCCTTTGTAAAGTAACAGTGAATTCAAAGAACCAAGAGCTGAATGTTGTTAAGAACATTTCCTTTTGAAAACTAACACGGAACGCACAATTCTACAAGACGAAGGTCAAGAAAGAAGATTTCCCGTGTGGAACGAAAAGAGACTCATTTTGTGTCAGGAGAGTGTCTAGAGAAATGTTTCCCTTTGTAAAGTAACAGTGAATTCAAAGAACCAAGAGCTGAATGTTGTTAAGAACATTTCCTTTTGAAAACTAACACGGAACGCACAATTCTACAAGACGAAGGTCAAGAAAGAAGATTTCCCGTGTGGAACGAAAAGAGACTCATTTTGTGTCAGGAGAGTGTCTAGAGAAATGTTTCCCTTTGTAAAGTAACAGTGAATTCAAAGAACCAAGAGCTGAATGTTGTTAAGAACATTTCCTTTTGAAAACTAACACGGAACGCACAATTCTACAAGACGAAGGTCAAGAAAGAAGATTTCCCGTGTGGAACGAAAAGAGACTCATTTTGTGTCAGGAGAGTGTCTAGAGAAATGTTTCCCTTTGTAAAGTAACAGTGAATTCAAAGAACCAAGAGCTGAATGTTGTTAAGAACATTTCCTTTTGAAAACTAACACGGAACGCACAATTCTACAAGACGAAGGTCAAGAAAGAAGATTTCCCGTGTGGAACGAAAAGAGACTCATTTTGTGTCAGGAGAGTGTCTAGAGAAATGTTTCCCTTTGTAAAGTAACAGTGAATTCAAAGAACCAAGAGCTGAATGTTGTTAAGAACATTTCCTTTTGAAAACTAACACGGAACGCACAATTCTACAAGACGAAGGTCAAGAAAGAAGATTTCCCGTGTGGAACGAAAAGAGACTCATTTTGTGTCAGGAGAGTGTCTAGAGAAATGTTTCCCTTTGTAAAGTAACAGTGAATTCAAAGAACCAAGAGCTGAATGTTGTTAAGAACATTTCCTTTTGAAAACTAACACGGAACGCACAATTCTACAAGACGAAGGTCAAGAAAGAAGATTTCCCGTGTGGAACGAAAAGAGACTCATTTTGTGTCAGGAGAGTGTCTAGAGAAATGTTTCCCTTTGTAAAGTAACAGTGAATTCAAAGAACCAAGAGCTGAATGTTGTTAAGAACATTTCCTTTTGAAAACTAACACGGAACGCACAATTCTACAAGACGAAGGTCAAGAAAGAAGATTTCCCGTGTGGAACGAAAAGAGACTCATTTTGTGTCAGGAGAGTGTCTAGAGAAATGTTTCCCTTTGTAAAGTAACAGTGAATTCAAAGAACCAAGAGCTGAATGTTGTTAAGAACATTTCCTTTTGAAAACTAACACGGAACGCACAATTCTACAAGACGAAGGTCAAGAAAGAAGATTTCCCGTGTGGAACGAAAAGAGACTCATTTTGTGTCAGGAGAGTGTCTAGAGAAATGTTTCCCTTTGTAAAGTAACAGTGAATTCAAAGAACCAAGAGCTGAATGTTGTTAAGAACATTTCCTTTTGAAAACTAACACGGAACGCACAATTCTACAAGACGAAGGTCAAGAAAGAAGATTTCCCGTGTGGAACGAAAAGAGACTCATTTTGTGTCAGGAGAGTGTCTAGAGAAATGTTTCCCTTTGTAAAGTAACAGTGAATTCAAAGAACCAAGAGCTGAATGTTGTTAAGAACATTTCCTTTTGAAAACTAACACGGAACGCACAATTCTACAAGACGAAGGTCAAGAAAGAAGATTTCCCGTGTGGAACGAAAAGAGACTCATTTTGTGTCAGGAGAGTGTCTAGAGAAATGTTTCCCTTTGTAAAGTAACAGTGAATTCAAAGAACCAAGAGCTGAATGTTGTTAAGAACATTTCCTTTTGAAAACTAACACGGAACGCACAATTCTACAAGACGAAGGTCAAGAAAGAAGATTTCCCGTGTGGAACGAAAAGAGACTCATTTTGTGTCAGGAGAGTGTCTAGAGAAATGTTTCCCTTTGTAAAGTAACAGTGAATTCAAAGAACCAAGAGCTGAATGTTGTTAAGAACATTTCCTTTTGAAAACTAACACGGAACGCACAATTCTACAAGACGAAGGTCAAGAAAGAAGATTTCCCGTGTGGAACGAAAAGAGACTCATTTTGTGTCAGGAGAGTGTCTAGAGAAATGTTTCCCTTTGTAAAGTAACAGTGAATTCAAAGAACCAAGAGCTGAATGTTGTTAAGAACATTTCCTTTTGAAAACTAACACGGAACGCACAATTCTACAAGACGAAGGTCAAGAAAGAAGATTTCCCGTGTGGAACGAAAAGAGACTCATTTTGTGTCAGGAGAGTGTCTAGAGAAATGTTTCCCTTTGTAAAGTAACAGTGAATTCAAAGAACCAAGAGCTGAATGTTGTTAAGAACATTTCCTTTTGAAAACTAACACGGAACGCACAATTCTACAAGACGAAGGTCAAGAAAGAAGATTTCCCGTGTGGAACGAAAAGAGACTCATTTTGTGTCAGGAGAGTGTCTAGAGAAATGTTTCCCTTTGTAAAGTAACAGTGAATTCAAAGAACCAAGAGCTGAATGTTGTTAAGAACATTTCCTTTTGAAAACTAACACGGAACGCACAATTCTACAAGACGAAGGTCAAGAAAGAAGATTTCCCGTGTGGAACGAAAAGAGACTCATTTTGTGTCAGGAGAGTGTCTAGAGAAATGTTTCCCTTTGTAAAGTAACAGTGAATTCAAAGAACCAAGAGCTGAATGTTGTTAAGAACATTTCCTTTTGAAAACTAACACGGAACGCACAATTCTACAAGACGAAGGTCAAGAAAGAAGATTTCCCGTGTGGAACGAAAAGAGACTCATTTTGTGTCAGGAGAGTGTCTAGAGAAATGTTTCCCTTTGTAAAGTAACAGTGAATTCAAAGAACCAAGAGCTGAATGTTGTTAAGAACATTTCCTTTTGAAAACTAACACGGAACGCACAATTCTACAAGACGAAGGTCAAGAAAGAAGATTTCCCGTGTGGAACGAAAAGAGACTCATTTTGTGTCAGGAGAGTGTCTAGAGAAATGTTTCCCTTTGTAAAGTAACAGTGAATTCAAAGAACCAAGAGCTGAATGTTGTTAAGAACATTTCCTTTTGAAAACTAACACGGAACGCACAATTCTACAAGACGAAGGTCAAGAAAGAAGATTTCCCGTGTGGAACGAAAAGAGACTCATTTTGTGTCAGGAGAGTGTCTAGAGAAATGTTTCCCTTTGTAAAGTAACAGTGAATTCAAAGAACCAAGAGCTGAATGTTGTTAAGAACATTTCCTTTTGAAAACTAACACGGAACGCACAATTCTACAAGACGAAGGTCAAGAAAGAAGATTTCCCGTGTGGAACGAAAAGAGACTCATTTTGTGTCAGGAGAGTGTCTAGAGAAATGTTTCCCTTTGTAAAGTAACAGTGAATTCAAAGAACCAAGAGCTGAATGTTGTTAAGAACATTTCCTTTTGAAAACTAACACGGAACGCACAATTCTACAAGACGAAGGTCAAGAAAGAAGATTTCCCGTGTGGAACGAAAAGAGACTCATTTTGTGTCAGGAGAGTGTCTAGAGAAATGTTTCCCTTTGTAAAGTAACAGTGAATTCAAAGAACCAAGAGCTGAATGTTGTTAAGAACATTTCCTTTTGAAAACTAACACGGAACGCACAATTCTACAAGACGAAGGTCAAGAAAGAAGATTTCCCGTGTGGAACGAAAAGAGACTCATTTTGTGTCAGGAGAGTGTCTAGAGAAATGTTTCCCTTTGTAAAGTAACAGTGAATTCAAAGAACCAAGAGCTGAATGTTGTTAAGAACATTTCCTTTTGAAAACTAACACGGAACGCACAATTCTACAAGACGAAGGTCAAGAAAGAAGATTTCCCGTGTGGAACGAAAAGAGACTCATTTTGTGTCAGGAGAGTGTCTAGAGAAATGTTTCCCTTTGTAAAGTAACAGTGAATTCAAAGAACCAAGAGCTGAATGTTGTTAAGAACATTTCCTTTTGAAAACTAACACGGAACGCACAATTCTACAAGACGAAGGTCAAGAAAGAAGATTTCCCGTGTGGAACGAAAAGAGACTCATTTTGTGTCAGGAGAGTGTCTAGAGAAATGTTTCCCTTTGTAAAGTAACAGTGAATTCAAAGAACCAAGAGCTGAATGTTGTTAAGAACATTTCCTTTTGAAAACTAACACGGAACGCACAATTCTACAAGACGAAGGTCAAGAAAGAAGATTTCCCGTGTGGAACGAAAAGAGACTCATTTTGTGTCAGGAGAGTGTCTAGAGAAATGTTTCCCTTTGTAAAGTAACAGTGAATTCAAAGAACCAAGAGCTGAATGTTGTTAAGAACATTTCCTTTTGAAAACTAACACGGAACGCACAATTCTACAAGACGAAGGTCAAGAAAGAAGATTTCCCGTGTGGAACGAAAAGAGACTCATTTTGTGTCAGGAGAGTGTCTAGAGAAATGTTTCCCTTTGTAAAGTAACAGTGAATTCAAAGAACCAAGAGCTGAATGTTGTTAAGAACATTTCCTTTTGAAAACTAACACGGAACGCACAATTCTACAAGACGAAGGTCAAGAAAGAAGATTTCCCGTGTGGAACGAAAAGAGACTCATTTTGTGTCAGGAGAGTGTCTAGAGAAATGTTTCCCTTTGTAAAGTAACAGTGAATTCAAAGAACCAAGAGCTGAATGTTGTTAAGAACATTTCCTTTTGAAAACTAACACGGAACGCACAATTCTACAAGACGAAGGTCAAGAAAGAAGATTTCCCGTGTGGAACGAAAAGAGACTCATTTTGTGTCAGGAGAGTGTCTAGAGAAATGTTTCCCTTTGTAAAGTAACAGTGAATTCAAAGAACCAAGAGCTGAATGTTGTTAAGAACATTTCCTTTTGAAAACTAACACGGAACGCACAATTCTACAAGACGAAGGTCAAGAAAGAAGATTTCCCGTGTGGAACGAAAAGAGACTCATTTTGTGTCAGGAGAGTGTCTAGAGAAATGTTTCCCTTTGTAAAGTAACAGTGAATTCAAAGAACCAAGAGCTGAATGTTGTTAAGAACATTTCCTTTTGAAAACTAACACGGAACGCACAATTCTACAAGACGAAGGTCAAGAAAGAAGATTTCCCGTGTGGAACGAAAAGAGACTCATTTTGTGTCAGGAGAGTGTCTAGAGAAATGTTTCCCTTTGTAAAGTAACAGTGAATTCAAAGAACCAAGAGCTGAATGTTGTTAAGAACATTTCCTTTTGAAAACTAACACGGAACGCACAATTCTACAAGACGAAGGTCAAGAAAGAAGATTTCCCGTGTGGAACGAAAAGAGACTCATTTTGTGTCAGGAGAGTGTCTAGAGAAATGTTTCCCTTTGTAAAGTAACAGTGAATTCAAAGAACCAAGAGCTGAATGTTGTTAAGAACATTTCCTTTTGAAAACTAACACGGAACGCACAATTCTACAAGACGAAGGTCAAGAAAGAAGATTTCCCGTGTGGAACGAAAAGAGACTCATTTTGTGTCAGGAGAGTGTCTAGAGAAATGTTTCCCTTTGTAAAGTAACAGTGAATTCAAAGAACCAAGAGCTGAATGTTGTTAAGAACATTTCCTTTTGAAAACTAACACGGAACGCACAATTCTACAAGACGAAGGTCAAGAAAGAAGATTTCCCGTGTGGAACGAAAAGAGACTCATTTTGTGTCAGGAGAGTGTCTAGAGAAATGTTTCCCTTTGTAAAGTAACAGTGAATTCAAAGAACCAAGAGCTGAATGTTGTTAAGAACATTTCCTTTTGAAAACTAACACGGAACGCACAATTCTACAAGACGAAGGTCAAGAAAGAAGATTTCCCGTGTGGAACGAAAAGAGACTCATTTTGTGTCAGGAGAGTGTCTAGAGAAATGTTTCCCTTTGTAAAGTAACAGTGAATTCAAAGAACCAAGAGCTGAATGTTGTTAAGAACATTTCCTTTTGAAAACTAACACGGAACGCACAATTCTACAAGACGAAGGTCAAGAAAGAAGATTTCCCGTGTGGAACGAAAAGAGACTCATTTTGTGTCAGGAGAGTGTCTAGAGAAATGTTTCCCTTTGTAAAGTAACAGTGAATTCAAAGAACCAAGAGCTGAATGTTGTTAAGAACATTTCCTTTTGAAAACTAACACGGAACGCACAATTCTACAAGACGAAGGTCAAGAAAGAAGATTTCCCGTGTGGAACGAAAAGAGACTCATTTTGTGTCAGGAGAGTGTCTAGAGAAATGTTTCCCTTTGTAAAGTAACAGTGAATTCAAAGAACCAAGAGCTGAATGTTGTTAAGAACATTTCCTTTTGAAAACTAACACGGAACGCACAATTCTACAAGACGAAGGTCAAGAAAGAAGATTTCCCGTGTGGAACGAAAAGAGACTCATTTTGTGTCAGGAGAGTGTCTAGAGAAATGTTTCCCTTTGTAAAGTAACAGTGAATTCAAAGAACCAAGAGCTGAATGTTGTTAAGAACATTTCCTTTTGAAAACTAACACGGAACGCACAATTCTACAAGACGAAGGTCAAGAAAGAAGATTTCCCGTGTGGAACGAAAAGAGACTCATTTTGTGTCAGGAGAGTGTCTAGAGAAATGTTTCCCTTTGTAAAGTAACAGTGAATTCAAAGAACCAAGAGCTGAATGTTGTTAAGAACATTTCCTTTTGAAAACTAACACGGAACGCACAATTCTACAAGACGAAGGTCAAGAAAGAAGATTTCCCGTGTGGAACGAAAAGAGACTCATTTTGTGTCAGGAGAGTGTCTAGAGAAATGTTTCCCTTTGTAAAGTAACAGTGAATTCAAAGAACCAAGAGCTGAATGTTGTTAAGAACATTTCCTTTTGAAAACTAACACGGAACGCACAATTCTACAAGACGAAGGTCAAGAAAGAAGATTTCCCGTGTGGAACGAAAAGAGACTCATTTTGTGTCAGGAGAGTGTCTAGAGAAATGTTTCCCTTTGTAAAGTAACAGTGAATTCAAAGAACCAAGAGCTGAATGTTGTTAAGAACATTTCCTTTTGAAAACTAACACGGAACGCACAATTCTACAAGACGAAGGTCAAGAAAGAAGATTTCCCGTGTGGAACGAAAAGAGACTCATTTTGTGTCAGGAGAGTGTCTAGAGAAATGTTTCCCTTTGTAAAGTAACAGTGAATTCAAAGAACCAAGAGCTGAATGTTGTTAAGAACATTTCCTTTTGAAAACTAACACGGAACGCACAATTCTACAAGACGAAGGTCAAGAAAGAAGATTTCCCGTGTGGAACGAAAAGAGACTCATTTTGTGTCAGGAGAGTGTCTAGAGAAATGTTTCCCTTTGTAAAGTAACAGTGAATTCAAAGAACCAAGAGCTGAATGTTGTTAAGAACATTTCCTTTTGAAAACTAACACGGAACGCACAATTCTACAAGACGAAGGTCAAGAAAGAAGATTTCCCGTGTGGAACGAAAAGAGACTCATTTTGTGTCAGGAGAGTGTCTAGAGAAATGTTTCCCTTTGTAAAGTAACAGTGAATTCAAAGAACCAAGAGCTGAATGTTGTTAAGAACATTTCCTTTTGAAAACTAACACGGAACGCACAATTCTACAAGACGAAGGTCAAGAAAGAAGATTTCCCGTGTGGAACGAAAAGAGACTCATTTTGTGTCAGGAGAGTGTCTAGAGAAATGTTTCCCTTTGTAAAGTAACAGTGAATTCAAAGAACCAAGAGCTGAATGTTGTTAAGAACATTTCCTTTTGAAAACTAACACGGAACGCACAATTCTACAAGACGAAGGTCAAGAAAGAAGATTTCCCGTGTGGAACGAAAAGAGACTCATTTTGTGTCAGGAGAGTGTCTAGAGAAATGTTTCCCTTTGTAAAGTAACAGTGAATTCAAAGAACCAAGAGCTGAATGTTGTTAAGAACATTTCCTTTTGAAAACTAACACGGAACGCACAATTCTACAAGACGAAGGTCAAGAAAGAAGATTTCCCGTGTGGAACGAAAAGAGACTCATTTTGTGTCAGGAGAGTGTCTAGAGAAATGTTTCCCTTTGTAAAGTAACAGTGAATTCAAAGAACCAAGAGCTGAATGTTGTTAAGAACATTTCCTTTTGAAAACTAACACGGAACGCACAATTCTACAAGACGAAGGTCAAGAAAGAAGATTTCCCGTGTGGAACGAAAAGAGACTCATTTTGTGTCAGGAGAGTGTCTAGAGAAATGTTTCCCTTTGTAAAGTAACAGTGAATTCAAAGAACCAAGAGCTGAATGTTGTTAAGAACATTTCCTTTTGAAAACTAACACGGAACGCACAATTCTACAAGACGAAGGTCAAGAAAGAAGATTTCCCGTGTGGAACGAAAAGAGACTCATTTTGTGTCAGGAGAGTGTCTAGAGAAATGTTTCCCTTTGTAAAGTAACAGTGAATTCAAAGAACCAAGAGCTGAATGTTGTTAAGAACATTTCCTTTTGAAAACTAACACGGAACGCACAATTCTACAAGACGAAGGTCAAGAAAGAAGATTTCCCGTGTGGAACGAAAAGAGACTCATTTTGTGTCAGGAGAGTGTCTAGAGAAATGTTTCCCTTTGTAAAGTAACAGTGAATTCAAAGAACCAAGAGCTGAATGTTGTTAAGAACATTTCCTTTTGAAAACTAACACGGAACGCACAATTCTACAAGACGAAGGTCAAGAAAGAAGATTTCCCGTGTGGAACGAAAAGAGACTCATTTTGTGTCAGGAGAGTGTCTAGAGAAATGTTTCCCTTTGTAAAGTAACAGTGAATTCAAAGAACCAAGAGCTGAATGTTGTTAAGAACATTTCCTTTTGAAAACTAACACGGAACGCACAATTCTACAAGACGAAGGTCAAGAAAGAAGATTTCCCGTGTGGAACGAAAAGAGACTCATTTTGTGTCAGGAGAGTGTCTAGAGAAATGTTTCCCTTTGTAAAGTAACAGTGAATTCAAAGAACCAAGAGCTGAATGTTGTTAAGAACATTTCCTTTTGAAAACTAACACGGAACGCACAATTCTACAAGACGAAGGTCAAGAAAGAAGATTTCCCGTGTGGAACGAAAAGAGACTCATTTTGTGTCAGGAGAGTGTCTAGAGAAATGTTTCCCTTTGTAAAGTAACAGTGAATTCAAAGAACCAAGAGCTGAATGTTGTTAAGAACATTTCCTTTTGAAAACTAACACGGAACGCACAATTCTACAAGACGAAGGTCAAGAAAGAAGATTTCCCGTGTGGAACGAAAAGAGACTCATTTTGTGTCAGGAGAGTGTCTAGAGAAATGTTTCCCTTTGTAAAGTAACAGTGAATTCAAAGAACCAAGAGCTGAATGTTGTTAAGAACATTTCCTTTTGAAAACTAACACGGAACGCACAATTCTACAAGACGAAGGTCAAGAAAGAAGATTTCCCGTGTGGAACGAAAAGAGACTCATTTTGTGTCAGGAGAGTGTCTAGAGAAATGTTTCCCTTTGTAAAGTAACAGTGAATTCAAAGAACCAAGAGCTGAATGTTGTTAAGAACATTTCCTTTTGAAAACTAACACGGAACGCACAATTCTACAAGACGAAGGTCAAGAAAGAAGATTTCCCGTGTGGAACGAAAAGAGACTCATTTTGTGTCAGGAGAGTGTCTAGAGAAATGTTTCCCTTTGTAAAGTAACAGTGAATTCAAAGAACCAAGAGCTGAATGTTGTTAAGAACATTTCCTTTTGAAAACTAACACGGAACGCACAATTCTACAAGACGAAGGTCAAGAAAGAAGATTTCCCGTGTGGAACGAAAAGAGACTCATTTTGTGTCAGGAGAGTGTCTAGAGAAATGTTTCCCTTTGTAAAGTAACAGTGAATTCAAAGAACCAAGAGCTGAATGTTGTTAAGAACATTTCCTTTTGAAAACTAACACGGAACGCACAATTCTACAAGACGAAGGTCAAGAAAGAAGATTTCCCGTGTGGAACGAAAAGAGACTCATTTTGTGTCAGGAGAGTGTCTAGAGAAATGTTTCCCTTTGTAAAGTAACAGTGAATTCAAAGAACCAAGAGCTGAATGTTGTTAAGAACATTTCCTTTTGAAAACTAACACGGAACGCACAATTCTACAAGACGAAGGTCAAGAAAGAAGATTTCCCGTGTGGAACGAAAAGAGACTCATTTTGTGTCAGGAGAGTGTCTAGAGAAATGTTTCCCTTTGTAAAGTAACAGTGAATTCAAAGAACCAAGAGCTGAATGTTGTTAAGAACATTTCCTTTTGAAAACTAACACGGAACGCACAATTCTACAAGACGAAGGTCAAGAAAGAAGATTTCCCGTGTGGAACGAAAAGAGACTCATTTTGTGTCAGGAGAGTGTCTAGAGAAATGTTTCCCTTTGTAAAGTAACAGTGAATTCAAAGAACCAAGAGCTGAATGTTGTTAAGAACATTTCCTTTTGAAAACTAACACGGAACGCACAATTCTACAAGACGAAGGTCAAGAAAGAAGATTTCCCGTGTGGAACGAAAAGAGACTCATTTTGTGTCAGGAGAGTGTCTAGAGAAATGTTTCCCTTTGTAAAGTAACAGTGAATTCAAAGAACCAAGAGCTGAATGTTGTTAAGAACATTTCCTTTTGAAAACTAACACGGAACGCACAATTCTACAAGACGAAGGTCAAGAAAGAAGATTTCCCGTGTGGAACGAAAAGAGACTCATTTTGTGTCAGGAGAGTGTCTAGAGAAATGTTTCCCTTTGTAAAGTAACAGTGAATTCAAAGAACCAAGAGCTGAATGTTGTTAAGAACATTTCCTTTTGAAAACTAACACGGAACGCACAATTCTACAAGACGAAGGTCAAGAAAGAAGATTTCCCGTGTGGAACGAAAAGAGACTCATTTTGTGTCAGGAGAGTGTCTAGAGAAATGTTTCCCTTTGTAAAGTAACAGTGAATTCAAAGAACCAAGAGCTGAATGTTGTTAAGAACATTTCCTTTTGAAAACTAACACGGAACGCACAATTCTACAAGACGAAGGTCAAGAAAGAAGATTTCCCGTGTGGAACGAAAAGAGACTCATTTTGTGTCAGGAGAGTGTCTAGAGAAATGTTTCCCTTTGTAAAGTAACAGTGAATTCAAAGAACCAAGAGCTGAATGTTGTTAAGAACATTTCCTTTTGAAAACTAACACGGAACGCACAATTCTACAAGACGAAGGTCAAGAAAGAAGATTTCCCGTGTGGAACGAAAAGAGACTCATTTTGTGTCAGGAGAGTGTCTAGAGAAATGTTTCCCTTTGTAAAGTAACAGTGAATTCAAAGAACCAAGAGCTGAATGTTGTTAAGAACATTTCCTTTTGAAAACTAACACGGAACGCACAATTCTACAAGACGAAGGTCAAGAAAGAAGATTTCCCGTGTGGAACGAAAAGAGACTCATTTTGTGTCAGGAGAGTGTCTAGAGAAATGTTTCCCTTTGTAAAGTAACAGTGAATTCAAAGAACCAAGAGCTGAATGTTGTTAAGAACATTTCCTTTTGAAAACTAACACGGAACGCACAATTCTACAAGACGAAGGTCAAGAAAGAAGATTTCCCGTGTGGAACGAAAAGAGACTCATTTTGTGTCAGGAGAGTGTCTAGAGAAATGTTTCCCTTTGTAAAGTAACAGTGAATTCAAAGAACCAAGAGCTGAATGTTGTTAAGAACATTTCCTTTTGAAAACTAACACGGAACGCACAATTCTACAAGACGAAGGTCAAGAAAGAAGATTTCCCGTGTGGAACGAAAAGAGACTCATTTTGTGTCAGGAGAGTGTCTAGAGAAATGTTTCCCTTTGTAAAGTAACAGTGAATTCAAAGAACCAAGAGCTGAATGTTGTTAAGAACATTTCCTTTTGAAAACTAACACGGAACGCACAATTCTACAAGACGAAGGTCAAGAAAGAAGATTTCCCGTGTGGAACGAAAAGAGACTCATTTTGTGTCAGGAGAGTGTCTAGAGAAATGTTTCCCTTTGTAAAGTAACAGTGAATTCAAAGAACCAAGAGCTGAATGTTGTTAAGAACATTTCCTTTTGAAAACTAACACGGAACGCACAATTCTACAAGACGAAGGTCAAGAAAGAAGATTTCCCGTGTGGAACGAAAAGAGACTCATTTTGTGTCAGGAGAGTGTCTAGAGAAATGTTTCCCTTTGTAAAGTAACAGTGAATTCAAAGAACCAAGAGCTGAATGTTGTTAAGAACATTTCCTTTTGAAAACTAACACGGAACGCACAATTCTACAAGACGAAGGTCAAGAAAGAAGATTTCCCGTGTGGAACGAAAAGAGACTCATTTTGTGTCAGGAGAGTGTCTAGAGAAATGTTTCCCTTTGTAAAGTAACAGTGAATTCAAAGAACCAAGAGCTGAATGTTGTTAAGAACATTTCCTTTTGAAAACTAACACGGAACGCACAATTCTACAAGACGAAGGTCAAGAAAGAAGATTTCCCGTGTGGAACGAAAAGAGACTCATTTTGTGTCAGGAGAGTGTCTAGAGAAATGTTTCCCTTTGTAAAGTAACAGTGAATTCAAAGAACCAAGAGCTGAATGTTGTTAAGAACATTTCCTTTTGAAAACTAACACGGAACGCACAATTCTACAAGACGAAGGTCAAGAAAGAAGATTTCCCGTGTGGAACGAAAAGAGACTCATTTTGTGTCAGGAGAGTGTCTAGAGAAATGTTTCCCTTTGTAAAGTAACAGTGAATTCAAAGAACCAAGAGCTGAATGTTGTTAAGAACATTTCCTTTTGAAAACTAACACGGAACGCACAATTCTACAAGACGAAGGTCAAGAAAGAAGATTTCCCGTGTGGAACGAAAAGAGACTCATTTTGTGTCAGGAGAGTGTCTAGAGAAATGTTTCCCTTTGTAAAGTAACAGTGAATTCAAAGAACCAAGAGCTGAATGTTGTTAAGAACATTTCCTTTTGAAAACTAACACGGAACGCACAATTCTACAAGACGAAGGTCAAGAAAGAAGATTTCCCGTGTGGAACGAAAAGAGACTCATTTTGTGTCAGGAGAGTGTCTAGAGAAATGTTTCCCTTTGTAAAGTAACAGTGAATTCAAAGAACCAAGAGCTGAATGTTGTTAAGAACATTTCCTTTTGAAAACTAACACGGAACGCACAATTCTACAAGACGAAGGTCAAGAAAGAAGATTTCCCGTGTGGAACGAAAAGAGACTCATTTTGTGTCAGGAGAGTGTCTAGAGAAATGTTTCCCTTTGTAAAGTAACAGTGAATTCAAAGAACCAAGAGCTGAATGTTGTTAAGAACATTTCCTTTTGAAAACTAACACGGAACGCACAATTCTACAAGACGAAGGTCAAGAAAGAAGATTTCCCGTGTGGAACGAAAAGAGACTCATTTTGTGTCAGGAGAGTGTCTAGAGAAATGTTTCCCTTTGTAAAGTAACAGTGAATTCAAAGAACCAAGAGCTGAATGTTGTTAAGAACATTTCCTTTTGAAAACTAACACGGAACGCACAATTCTACAAGACGAAGGTCAAGAAAGAAGATTTCCCGTGTGGAACGAAAAGAGACTCATTTTGTGTCAGGAGAGTGTCTAGAGAAATGTTTCCCTTTGTAAAGTAACAGTGAATTCAAAGAACCAAGAGCTGAATGTTGTTAAGAACATTTCCTTTTGAAAACTAACACGGAACGCACAATTCTACAAGACGAAGGTCAAGAAAGAAGATTTCCCGTGTGGAACGAAAAGAGACTCATTTTGTGTCAGGAGAGTGTCTAGAGAAATGTTTCCCTTTGTAAAGTAACAGTGAATTCAAAGAACCAAGAGCTGAATGTTGTTAAGAACATTTCCTTTTGAAAACTAACACGGAACGCACAATTCTACAAGACGAAGGTCAAGAAAGAAGATTTCCCGTGTGGAACGAAAAGAGACTCATTTTGTGTCAGGAGAGTGTCTAGAGAAATGTTTCCCTTTGTAAAGTAACAGTGAATTCAAAGAACCAAGAGCTGAATGTTGTTAAGAACATTTCCTTTTGAAAACTAACACGGAACGCACAATTCTACAAGACGAAGGTCAAGAAAGAAGATTTCCCGTGTGGAACGAAAAGAGACTCATTTTGTGTCAGGAGAGTGTCTAGAGAAATGTTTCCCTTTGTAAAGTAACAGTGAATTCAAAGAACCAAGAGCTGAATGTTGTTAAGAACATTTCCTTTTGAAAACTAACACGGAACGCACAATTCTACAAGACGAAGGTCAAGAAAGAAGATTTCCCGTGTGGAACGAAAAGAGACTCATTTTGTGTCAGGAGAGTGTCTAGAGAAATGTTTCCCTTTGTAAAGTAACAGTGAATTCAAAGAACCAAGAGCTGAATGTTGTTAAGAACATTTCCTTTTGAAAACTAACACGGAACGCACAATTCTACAAGACGAAGGTCAAGAAAGAAGATTTCCCGTGTGGAACGAAAAGAGACTCATTTTGTGTCAGGAGAGTGTCTAGAGAAATGTTTCCCTTTGTAAAGTAACAGTGAATTCAAAGAACCAAGAGCTGAATGTTGTTAAGAACATTTCCTTTTGAAAACTAACACGGAACGCACAATTCTACAAGACGAAGGTCAAGAAAGAAGATTTCCCGTGTGGAACGAAAAGAGACTCATTTTGTGTCAGGAGAGTGTCTAGAGAAATGTTTCCCTTTGTAAAGTAACAGTGAATTCAAAGAACCAAGAGCTGAATGTTGTTAAGAACATTTCCTTTTGAAAACTAACACGGAACGCACAATTCTACAAGACGAAGGTCAAGAAAGAAGATTTCCCGTGTGGAACGAAAAGAGACTCATTTTGTGTCAGGAGAGTGTCTAGAGAAATGTTTCCCTTTGTAAAGTAACAGTGAATTCAAAGAACCAAGAGCTGAATGTTGTTAAGAACATTTCCTTTTGAAAACTAACACGGAACGCACAATTCTACAAGACGAAGGTCAAGAAAGAAGATTTCCCGTGTGGAACGAAAAGAGACTCATTTTGTGTCAGGAGAGTGTCTAGAGAAATGTTTCCCTTTGTAAAGTAACAGTGAATTCAAAGAACCAAGAGCTGAATGTTGTTAAGAACATTTCCTTTTGAAAACTAACACGGAACGCACAATTCTACAAGACGAAGGTCAAGAAAGAAGATTTCCCGTGTGGAACGAAAAGAGACTCATTTTGTGTCAGGAGAGTGTCTAGAGAAATGTTTCCCTTTGTAAAGTAACAGTGAATTCAAAGAACCAAGAGCTGAATGTTGTTAAGAACATTTCCTTTTGAAAACTAACACGGAACGCACAATTCTACAAGACGAAGGTCAAGAAAGAAGATTTCCCGTGTGGAACGAAAAGAGACTCATTTTGTGTCAGGAGAGTGTCTAGAGAAATGTTTCCCTTTGTAAAGTAACAGTGAATTCAAAGAACCAAGAGCTGAATGTTGTTAAGAACATTTCCTTT
This sequence comes from Jaculus jaculus, assembly GCF_020740685.1. Taxonomy (NCBI): domain Eukaryota; kingdom Metazoa; phylum Chordata; class Mammalia; order Rodentia; family Dipodidae; genus Jaculus; species Jaculus jaculus. The sequence goes on from NW_025423397.1 coordinate 99,152, forward strand.
TGAAAACTAACACGGAACGCACAATTCTACAAGACGAAGGTCAAGAAAGAAGATTTCCCGTGTGGAACGAAAAGAGACTCATTTTGTGTCAGGAGAGTGTCTAGAGAAATGTTTCCCTTTGTAAAGTAACAGTGAATTCAAAGAACCAAGAGCTGAATGTTGTTAAGAACATTTCCTTTTGAAAACTAACACGGAACGCACAATTCTACAAGACGAAGGTCAAGAAAGAAGATTTCCCGTGTGGAACGAAAAGAGACTCATTTTGTGTCAGGAGAGTGTCTAGAGAAATGTTTCCCTTTGTAAAGTAACAGTGAATTCAAAGAACCAAGAGCTGAATGTTGTTAAGAACATTTCCTTTTGAAAACTAACACGGAACGCACAATTCTACAAGACGAAGGTCAAGAAAGAAGATTTCCCGTGTGGAACGAAAAGAGACTCATTTTGTGTCAGGAGAGTGTCTAGAGAAATGTTTCCCTTTGTAAAGTAACAGTGAATTCAAAGAACCAAGAGCTGAATGTTGTTAAGAACATTTCCTTTTGAAAACTAACACGGAACGCACAATTCTACAAGACGAAGGTCAAGAAAGAAGATTTCCCGTGTGGAACGAAAAGAGACTCATTTTGTGTCAGGAGAGTGTCTAGAGAAATGTTTCCCTTTGTAAAGTAACAGTGAATTCAAAGAACCAAGAGCTGAATGTTGTTAAGAACATTTCCTTTTGAAAACTAACACGGAACGCACAATTCTACAAGACGAAGGTCAAGAAAGAAGATTTCCCGTGTGGAACGAAAAGAGACTCATTTTGTGTCAGGAGAGTGTCTAGAGAAATGTTTCCCTTTGTAAAGTAACAGTGAATTCAAAGAACCAAGAGCTGAATGTTGTTAAGAACATTTCCTTTTGAAAACTAACACGGAACGCACAATTCTACAAGACGAAGGTCAAGAAAGAAGATTTCCCGTGTGGAACGAAAAGAGACTCATTTTGTGTCAGGAGAGTGTCTAGAGAAATGTTTCCCTTTGTAAAGTAACAGTGAATTCAAAGAACCAAGAGCTGAATGTTGTTAAGAACATTTCCTTTTGAAAACTAACACGGAACGCACAATTCTACAAGACGAAGGTCAAGAAAGAAGATTTCCCGTGTGGAACGAAAAGAGACTCATTTTGTGTCAGGAGAGTGTCTAGAGAAATGTTTCCCTTTGTAAAGTAACAGTGAATTCAAAGAACCAAGAGCTGAATGTTGTTAAGAACATTTCCTTTTGAAAACTAACACGGAACGCACAATTCTACAAGACGAAGGTCAAGAAAGAAGATTTCCCGTGTGGAACGAAAAGAGACTCATTTTGTGTCAGGAGAGTGTCTAGAGAAATGTTTCCCTTTGTAAAGTAACAGTGAATTCAAAGAACCAAGAGCTGAATGTTGTTAAGAACATTTCCTTTTGAAAACTAACACGGAACGCACAATTCTACAAGACGAAGGTCAAGAAAGAAGATTTCCCGTGTGGAACGAAAAGAGACTCATTTTGTGTCAGGAGAGTGTCTAGAGAAATGTTTCCCTTTGTAAAGTAACAGTGAATTCAAAGAACCAAGAGCTGAATGTTGTTAAGAACATTTCCTTTTGAAAACTAACACGGAACGCACAATTCTACAAGACGAAGGTCAAGAAAGAAGATTTCCCGTGTGGAACGAAAAGAGACTCATTTTGTGTCAGGAGAGTGTCTAGAGAAATGTTTCCCTTTGTAAAGTAACAGTGAATTCAAAGAACCAAGAGCTGAATGTTGTTAAGAACATTTCCTTTTGAAAACTAACACGGAACGCACAATTCTACAAGACGAAGGTCAAGAAAGAAGATTTCCCGTGTGGAACGAAAAGAGACTCATTTTGTGTCAGGAGAGTGTCTAGAGAAATGTTTCCCTTTGTAAAGTAACAGTGAATTCAAAGAACCAAGAGCTGAATGTTGTTAAGAACATTTCCTTTTGAAAACTAACACGGAACGCACAATTCTACAAGACGAAGGTCAAGAAAGAAGATTTCCCGTGTGGAACGAAAAGAGACTCATTTTGTGTCAGGAGAGTGTCTAGAGAAATGTTTCCCTTTGTAAAGTAACAGTGAATTCAAAGAACCAAGAGCTGAATGTTGTTAAGAACATTTCCTTTTGAAAACTAACACGGAACGCACAATTCTACAAGACGAAGGTCAAGAAAGAAGATTTCCCGTGTGGAACGAAAAGAGACTCATTTTGTGTCAGGAGAGTGTCTAGAGAAATGTTTCCCTTTGTAAAGTAACAGTGAATTCAAAGAACCAAGAGCTGAATGTTGTTAAGAACATTTCCTTTTGAAAACTAACACGGAACGCACAATTCTACAAGACGAAGGTCAAGAAAGAAGATTTCCCGTGTGGAACGAAAAGAGACTCATTTTGTGTCAGGAGAGTGTCTAGAGAAATGTTTCCCTTTGTAAAGTAACAGTGAATTCAAAGAACCAAGAGCTGAATGTTGTTAAGAACATTTCCTTTTGAAAACTAACACGGAACGCACAATTCTACAAGACGAAGGTCAAGAAAGAAGATTTCCCGTGTGGAACGAAAAGAGACTCATTTTGTGTCAGGAGAGTGTCTAGAGAAATGTTTCCCTTTGTAAAGTAACAGTGAATTCAAAGAACCAAGAGCTGAATGTTGTTAAGAACATTTCCTTTTGAAAACTAACACGGAACGCACAATTCTACAAGACGAAGGTCAAGAAAGAAGATTTCCCGTGTGGAACGAAAAGAGACTCATTTTGTGTCAGGAGAGTGTCTAGAGAAATGTTTCCCTTTGTAAAGTAACAGTGAATTCAAAGAACCAAGAGCTGAATGTTGTTAAGAACATTTCCTTTTGAAAACTAACACGGAACGCACAATTCTACAAGACGAAGGTCAAGAAAGAAGATTTCCCGTGTGGAACGAAAAGAGACTCATTTTGTGTCAGGAGAGTGTCTAGAGAAATGTTTCCCTTTGTAAAGTAACAGTGAATTCAAAGAACCAAGAGCTGAATGTTGTTAAGAACATTTCCTTTTGAAAACTAACACGGAACGCACAATTCTACAAGACGAAGGTCAAGAAAGAAGATTTCCCGTGTGGAACGAAAAGAGACTCATTTTGTGTCAGGAGAGTGTCTAGAGAAATGTTTCCCTTTGTAAAGTAACAGTGAATTCAAAGAACCAAGAGCTGAATGTTGTTAAGAACATTTCCTTTTGAAAACTAACACGGAACGCACAATTCTACAAGACGAAGGTCAAGAAAGAAGATTTCCCGTGTGGAACGAAAAGAGACTCATTTTGTGTCAGGAGAGTGTCTAGAGAAATGTTTCCCTTTGTAAAGTAACAGTGAATTCAAAGAACCAAGAGCTGAATGTTGTTAAGAACATTTCCTTTTGAAAACTAACACGGAACGCACAATTCTACAAGACGAAGGTCAAGAAAGAAGATTTCCCGTGTGGAACGAAAAGAGACTCATTTTGTGTCAGGAGAGTGTCTAGAGAAATGTTTCCCTTTGTAAAGTAACAGTGAATTCAAAGAACCAAGAGCTGAATGTTGTTAAGAACATTTCCTTTTGAAAACTAACACGGAACGCACAATTCTACAAGACGAAGGTCAAGAAAGAAGATTTCCCGTGTGGAACGAAAAGAGACTCATTTTGTGTCAGGAGAGTGTCTAGAGAAATGTTTCCCTTTGTAAAGTAACAGTGAATTCAAAGAACCAAGAGCTGAATGTTGTTAAGAACATTTCCTTTTGAAAACTAACACGGAACGCACAATTCTACAAGACGAAGGTCAAGAAAGAAGATTTCCCGTGTGGAACGAAAAGAGACTCATTTTGTGTCAGGAGAGTGTCTAGAGAAATGTTTCCCTTTGTAAAGTAACAGTGAATTCAAAGAACCAAGAGCTGAATGTTGTTAAGAACATTTCCTTTTGAAAACTAACACGGAACGCACAATTCTACAAGACGAAGGTCAAGAAAGAAGATTTCCCGTGTGGAACGAAAAGAGACTCATTTTGTGTCAGGAGAGTGTCTAGAGAAATGTTTCCCTTTGTAAAGTAACAGTGAATTCAAAGAACCAAGAGCTGAATGTTGTTAAGAACATTTCCTTTTGAAAACTAACACGGAACGCACAATTCTACAAGACGAAGGTCAAGAAAGAAGATTTCCCGTGTGGAACGAAAAGAGACTCATTTTGTGTCAGGAGAGTGTCTAGAGAAATGTTTCCCTTTGTAAAGTAACAGTGAATTCAAAGAACCAAGAGCTGAATGTTGTTAAGAACATTTCCTTTTGAAAACTAACACGGAACGCACAATTCTACAAGACGAAGGTCAAGAAAGAAGATTTCCCGTGTGGAACGAAAAGAGACTCATTTTGTGTCAGGAGAGTGTCTAGAGAAATGTTTCCCTTTGTAAAGTAACAGTGAATTCAAAGAACCAAGAGCTGAATGTTGTTAAGAACATTTCCTTTTGAAAACTAACACGGAACGCACAATTCTACAAGACGAAGGTCAAGAAAGAAGATTTCCCGTGTGGAACGAAAAGAGACTCATTTTGTGTCAGGAGAGTGTCTAGAGAAATGTTTCCCTTTGTAAAGTAACAGTGAATTCAAAGAACCAAGAGCTGAATGTTGTTAAGAACATTTCCTTTTGAAAACTAACACGGAACGCACAATTCTACAAGACGAAGGTCAAGAAAGAAGATTTCCCGTGTGGAACGAAAAGAGACTCATTTTGTGTCAGGAGAGTGTCTAGAGAAATGTTTCCCTTTGTAAAGTAACAGTGAATTCAAAGAACCAAGAGCTGAATGTTGTTAAGAACATTTCCTTTTGAAAACTAACACGGAACGCACAATTCTACAAGACGAAGGTCAAGAAAGAAGATTTCCCGTGTGGAACGAAAAGAGACTCATTTTGTGTCAGGAGAGTGTCTAGAGAAATGTTTCCCTTTGTAAAGTAACAGTGAATTCAAAGAACCAAGAGCTGAATGTTGTTAAGAACATTTCCTTTTGAAAACTAACACGGAACGCACAATTCTACAAGACGAAGGTCAAGAAAGAAGATTTCCCGTGTGGAACGAAAAGAGACTCATTTTGTGTCAGGAGAGTGTCTAGAGAAATGTTTCCCTTTGTAAAGTAACAGTGAATTCAAAGAACCAAGAGCTGAATGTTGTTAAGAACATTTCCTTTTGAAAACTAACACGGAACGCACAATTCTACAAGACGAAGGTCAAGAAAGAAGATTTCCCGTGTGGAACGAAAAGAGACTCATTTTGTGTCAGGAGAGTGTCTAGAGAAATGTTTCCCTTTGTAAAGTAACAGTGAATTCAAAGAACCAAGAGCTGAATGTTGTTAAGAACATTTCCTTTTGAAAACTAACACGGAACGCACAATTCTACAAGACGAAGGTCAAGAAAGAAGATTTCCCGTGTGGAACGAAAAGAGACTCATTTTGTGTCAGGAGAGTGTCTAGAGAAATGTTTCCCTTTGTAAAGTAACAGTGAATTCAAAGAACCAAGAGCTGAATGTTGTTAAGAACATTTCCTTTTGAAAACTAACACGGAACGCACAATTCTACAAGACGAAGGTCAAGAAAGAAGATTTCCCGTGTGGAACGAAAAGAGACTCATTTTGTGTCAGGAGAGTGTCTAGAGAAATGTTTCCCTTTGTAAAGTAACAGTGAATTCAAAGAACCAAGAGCTGAATGTTGTTAAGAACATTTCCTTTTGAAAACTAACACGGAACGCACAATTCTACAAGACGAAGGTCAAGAAAGAAGATTTCCCGTGTGGAACGAAAAGAGACTCATTTTGTGTCAGGAGAGTGTCTAGAGAAATGTTTCCCTTTGTAAAGTAACAGTGAATTCAAAGAACCAAGAGCTGAATGTTGTTAAGAACATTTCCTTTTGAAAACTAACACGGAACGCACAATTCTACAAGACGAAGGTCAAGAAAGAAGATTTCCCGTGTGGAACGAAAAGAGACTCATTTTGTGTCAGGAGAGTGTCTAGAGAAATGTTTCCCTTTGTAAAGTAACAGTGAATTCAAAGAACCAAGAGCTGAATGTTGTTAAGAACATTTCCTTTTGAAAACTAACACGGAACGCACAATTCTACAAGACGAAGGTCAAGAAAGAAGATTTCCCGTGTGGAACGAAAAGAGACTCATTTTGTGTCAGGAGAGTGTCTAGAGAAATGTTTCCCTTTGTAAAGTAACAGTGAATTCAAAGAACCAAGAGCTGAATGTTGTTAAGAACATTTCCTTTTGAAAACTAACACGGAACGCACAATTCTACAAGACGAAGGTCAAGAAAGAAGATTTCCCGTGTGGAACGAAAAGAGACTCATTTTGTGTCAGGAGAGTGTCTAGAGAAATGTTTCCCTTTGTAAAGTAACAGTGAATTCAAAGAACCAAGAGCTGAATGTTGTTAAGAACATTTCCTTTTGAAAACTAACACGGAACGCACAATTCTACAAGACGAAGGTCAAGAAAGAAGATTTCCCGTGTGGAACGAAAAGAGACTCATTTTGTGTCAGGAGAGTGTCTAGAGAAATGTTTCCCTTTGTAAAGTAACAGTGAATTCAAAGAACCAAGAGCTGAATGTTGTTAAGAACATTTCCTTTTGAAAACTAACACGGAACGCACAATTCTACAAGACGAAGGTCAAGAAAGAAGATTTCCCGTGTGGAACGAAAAGAGACTCATTTTGTGTCAGGAGAGTGTCTAGAGAAATGTTTCCCTTTGTAAAGTAACAGTGAATTCAAAGAACCAAGAGCTGAATGTTGTTAAGAACATTTCCTTTTGAAAACTAACACGGAACGCACAATTCTACAAGACGAAGGTCAAGAAAGAAGATTTCCCGTGTGGAACGAAAAGAGACTCATTTTGTGTCAGGAGAGTGTCTAGAGAAATGTTTCCCTTTGTAAAGTAACAGTGAATTCAAAGAACCAAGAGCTGAATGTTGTTAAGAACATTTCCTTTTGAAAACTAACACGGAACGCACAATTCTACAAGACGAAGGTCAAGAAAGAAGATTTCCCGTGTGGAACGAAAAGAGACTCATTTTGTGTCAGGAGAGTGTCTAGAGAAATGTTTCCCTTTGTAAAGTAACAGTGAATTCAAAGAACCAAGAGCTGAATGTTGTTAAGAACATTTCCTTTTGAAAACTAACACGGAACGCACAATTCTACAAGACGAAGGTCAAGAAAGAAGATTTCCCGTGTGGAACGAAAAGAGACTCATTTTGTGTCAGGAGAGTGTCTAGAGAAATGTTTCCCTTTGTAAAGTAACAGTGAATTCAAAGAACCAAGAGCTGAATGTTGTTAAGAACATTTCCTTTTGAAAACTAACACGGAACGCACAATTCTACAAGACGAAGGTCAAGAAAGAAGATTTCCCGTGTGGAACGAAAAGAGACTCATTTTGTGTCAGGAGAGTGTCTAGAGAAATGTTTCCCTTTGTAAAGTAACAGTGAATTCAAAGAACCAAGAGCTGAATGTTGTTAAGAACATTTCCTTTTGAAAACTAACACGGAACGCACAATTCTACAAGACGAAGGTCAAGAAAGAAGATTTCCCGTGTGGAACGAAAAGAGACTCATTTTGTGTCAGGAGAGTGTCTAGAGAAATGTTTCCCTTTGTAAAGTAACAGTGAATTCAAAGAACCAAGAGCTGAATGTTGTTAAGAACATTTCCTTTTGAAAACTAACACGGAACGCACAATTCTACAAGACGAAGGTCAAGAAAGAAGATTTCCCGTGTGGAACGAAAAGAGACTCATTTTGTGTCAGGAGAGTGTCTAGAGAAATGTTTCCCTTTGTAAAGTAACAGTGAATTCAAAGAACCAAGAGCTGAATGTTGTTAAGAACATTTCCTTTTGAAAACTAACACGGAACGCACAATTCTACAAGACGAAGGTCAAGAAAGAAGATTTCCCGTGTGGAACGAAAAGAGACTCATTTTGTGTCAGGAGAGTGTCTAGAGAAATGTTTCCCTTTGTAAAGTAACAGTGAATTCAAAGAACCAAGAGCTGAATGTTGTTAAGAACATTTCCTTTTGAAAACTAACACGGAACGCACAATTCTACAAGACGAAGGTCAAGAAAGAAGATTTCCCGTGTGGAACGAAAAGAGACTCATTTTGTGTCAGGAGAGTGTCTAGAGAAATGTTTCCCTTTGTAAAGTAAGAGTGAATTCAAAGAACCAAGAGCTGAATGTTGTTAAGAACATTTCCTTTTGAAAACTAACACGGAACGCACAATTCTACAAGACGAAGGTCAAGAAAGAAGATTTCCCGTGTGGAACGAAAAGAGACTCATTTTGTGTCAGGAGAGTGTCTAGAGAAATGTTTCCCTTTGTAAAGTAACAGTGAATTCAAAGAACCAAGAGCTGAATGTTGTTAAGAACATTTCCTTTTGAAAACTAACACGGAACGCACAATTCTACAAGACGAAGGTCAAGAAAGAAGATTTCCCGTGTGGAACGAAAAGAGACTCATTTTGTGTCAGGAGAGTGTCTAGAGAAATGTTTCCCTTTGTAAAGTAACAGTGAATTCAAAGAACCAAGAGCTGAATGTTGTTAAGAACATTTCCTTTTGAAAACTAACACGGAACGCACAATTCTACAAGACGAAGGTCAAGAAAGAAGATTTCCCGTGTGGAACGAAAAGAGACTCATTTTGTGTCAGGAGAGTGTCTAGAGAAATGTTTCCCTTTGTAAAGTAACAGTGAATTCAAAGAACCAAGAGCTGAATGTTGTTAAGAACATTTCCTTTTGAAAACTAACACGGAACGCACAATTCTACAAGACGAAGGTCAAGAAAGAAGATTTCCCGTGTGGAACGAAAAGAGACTCATTTTGTGTCAGGAGAGTGTCTAGAGAAATGTTTCCCTTTGTAAAGTAACAGTGAATTCAAAGAACCAAGAGCTGAATGTTGTTAAGAACATTTCCTTTTGAAAACTAACACGGAACGCACAATTCTACAAGACGAAGGTCAAGAAAGAAGATTTCCCGTGTGGAACGAAAAGAGACTCATTTTGTGTCAGGAGAGTGTCTAGAGAAATGTTTCCCTTTGTAAAGTAACAGTGAATTCAAAGAACCAAGAGCTGAATGTTGTTAAGAACATTTCCTTTTGAAAACTAACACGGAACGCACAATTCTACAAGACGAAGGTCAAGAAAGAAGATTTCCCGTGTGGAACGAAAAGAGACTCATTTTGTGTCAGGAGAGTGTCTAGAGAAATGTTTCCCTTTGTAAAGTAACAGTGAATTCAAAGAACCAAGAGCTGAATGTTGTTAAGAACATTTCCTTTTGAAAACTAACACGGAACGCACAATTCTACAAGACGAAGGTCAAGAAAGAAGATTTCCCGTGTGGAACGAAAAGAGACTCATTTTGTGTCAGGAGAGTGTCTAGAGAAATGTTTCCCTTTGTAAAGTAACAGTGAATTCAAAGAACCAAGAGCTGAATGTTGTTAAGAACATTTCCTTTTGAAAACTAACACGGAACGCACAATTCTACAAGACGAAGGTCAAGAAAGAAGATTTCCCGTGTGGAACGAAAAGAGACTCATTTTGTGTCAGGAGAGTGTCTAGAGAAATGTTTCCCTTTGTAAAGTAACAGTGAATTCAAAGAACCAAGAGCTGAATGTTGTTAAGAACATTTCCTTTTGAAAACTAACACGGAACGCACAATTCTACAAGACGAAGGTCAAGAAAGAAGATTTCCCGTGTGGAACGAAAAGAGACTCATTTTGTGTCAGGAGAGTGTCTAGAGAAATGTTTCCCTTTGTAAAGTAACAGTGAATTCAAAGAACCAAGAGCTGAATGTTGTTAAGAACATTTCCTTTTGAAAACTAACACGGAACGCACAATTCTACAAGACGAAGGTCAAGAAAGAAGATTTCCCGTGTGGAACGAAAAGAGACTCATTTTGTGTCAGGAGAGTGTCTAGAGAAATGTTTCCCTTTGTAAAGTAACAGTGAATTCAAAGAACCAAGAGCTGAATGTTGTTAAGAACATTTCCTTTTGAAAACTAACACGGAACGCACAATTCTACAAGACGAAGGTCAAGAAAGAAGATTTCCCGTGTGGAACGAAAAGAGACTCATTTTGTGTCAGGAGAGTGTCTAGAGAAATGTTTCCCTTTGTAAAGTAACAGTGAATTCAAAGAACCAAGAGCTGAATGTTGTTAAGAACATTTCCTTTTGAAAACTAACACGGAACGCACAATTCTACAAGACGAAGGTCAAGAAAGAAGATTTCCCGTGTGGAACGAAAAGAGACTCATTTTGTGTCAGGAGAGTGTCTAGAGAAATGTTTCCCTTTGTAAAGTAACAGTGAATTCAAAGAACCAAGAGCTGAATGTTGTTAAGAACATTTCCTTTTGAAAACTAACACGGAACGCACAATTCTACAAGACGAAGGTCAAGAAAGAAGATTTCCCGTGTGGAACGAAAAGAGACTCATTTTGTGTCAGGAGAGTGTCTAGAGAAATGTTTCCCTTTGTAAAGTAACAGTGAATTCAAAGAACCAAGAGCTGAATGTTGTTAAGAACATTTCCTTTTGAAAACTAACACGGAACGCACAATTCTACAAGACGAAGGTCAAGAAAGAAGATTTCCCGTGTGGAACGAAAAGAGACTCATTTTGTGTCAGGAGAGTGTCTAGAGAAATGTTTCCCTTTGTAAAGTAACAGTGAATTCAAAGAACCAAGAGCTGAATGTTGTTAAGAACATTTCCTTTTGAAAACTAACACGGAACGCACAATTCTACAAGACGAAGGTCAAGAAAGAAGATTTCCCGTGTGGAACGAAAAGAGACTCATTTTGTGTCAGGAGAGTGTCTAGAGAAATGTTTCCCTTTGTAAAGTAACAGTGAATTCAAAGAACCAAGAGCTGAATGTTGTTAAGAACATTTCCTTTTGAAAACTAACACGGAACGCACAATTCTACAAGACGAAGGTCAAGAAAGAAGATTTCCCGTGTGGAACGAAAAGAGACTCATTTTGTGTCAGGAGAGTGTCTAGAGAAATGTTTCCCTTTGTAAAGTAACAGTGAATTCAAAGAACCAAGAGCTGAATGTTGTTAAGAACATTTCCTTTTGAAAACTAACACGGAACGCACAATTCTACAAGACGAAGGTCAAGAAAGAAGATTTCCCGTGTGGAACGAAAAGAGACTCATTTTGTGTCAGGAGAGTGTCTAGAGAAATGTTTCCCTTTGTAAAGTAACAGTGAATTCAAAGAACCAAGAGCTGAATGTTGTTAAGAACATTTCCTTTTGAAAACTAACACGGAACGCACAATTCTACAAGACGAAGGTCAAGAAAGAAGATTTCCCGTGTGGAACGAAAAGAGACTCATTTTGTGTCAGGAGAGTGTCTAGAGAAATGTTTCCCTTTGTAAAGTAACAGTGAATTCAAAGAACCAAGAGCTGAATGTTGTTAAGAACATTTCCTTTTGAAAACTAACACGGAACGCACAATTCTACAAGACGAAGGTCAAGAAAGAAGATTTCCCGTGTGGAACGAAAAGAGACTCATTTTGTGTCAGGAGAGTGTCTAGAGAAATGTTTCCCTTTGTAAAGTAACAGTGAATTCAAAGAACCAAGAGCTGAATGTTGTTAAGAACATTTCCTTTTGAAAACTAACACGGAACGCACAATTCTACAAGACGAAGGTCAAGAAAGAAGATTTCCCGTGTGGAACGAAAAGAGACTCATTTTGTGTCAGGAGAGTGTCTAGAGAAATGTTTCCCTTTGTAAAGTAACAGTGAATTCAAAGAACCAAGAGCTGAATGTTGTTAAGAACATTTCCTTTTGAAAACTAACACGGAACGCACAATTCTACAAGACGAAGGTCAAGAAAGAAGATTTCCCGTGTGGAACGAAAAGAGACTCATTTTGTGTCAGGAGAGTGTCTAGAGAAATGTTTCCCTTTGTAAAGTAACAGTGAATTCAAAGAACCAAGAGCTGAATGTTGTTAAGAACATTTCCTTTTGAAAACTAACACGGAACGCACAATTCTACAAGACGAAGGTCAAGAAAGAAGATTTCCCGTGTGGAACGAAAAGAGACTCATTTTGTGTCAGGAGAGTGTCTAGAGAAATGTTTCCCTTTGTAAAGTAACAGTGAATTCAAAGAACCAAGAGCTGAATGTTGTTAAGAACATTTCCTTTTGAAAACTAACACGGAACGCACAATTCTACAAGACGAAGGTCAAGAAAGAAGATTTCCCGTGTGGAACGAAAAGAGACTCATTTTGTGTCAGGAGAGTGTCTAGAGAAATGTTTCCCTTTGTAAAGTAACAGTGAATTCAAAGAACCAAGAGCTGAATGTTGTTAAGAACATTTCCTTTTGAAAACTAACACGGAACGCACAATTCTACAAGACGAAGGTCAAGAAAGAAGATTTCCCGTGTGGAACGAAAAGAGACTCATTTTGTGTCAGGAGAGTGTCTAGAGAAATGTTTCCCTTTGTAAAGTAACAGTGAATTCAAAGAACCAAGAGCTGAATGTTGTTAAGAACATTTCCTTTTGAAAACTAACACGGAACGCACAATTCTACAAGACGAAGGTCAAGAAAGAAGATTTCCCGTGTGGAACGAAAAGAGACTCATTTTGTGTCAGGAGAGTGTCTAGAGAAATGTTTCCCTTTGTAAAGTAAGAGTGAATTCAAAGAACCAAGAGCTGAATGTTGTTAAGAACATTTCCTTTTGAAAACTAACACGGAACGCACAATTCTACAAGACGAAGGTCAAGAAAGAAGATTTCCCGTGTGGAACGAAAAGAGACTCATTTTGTGTCAGGAGAGTGTCTAGAGAAATGTTTCCCTTTGTAAAGTAACAGTGAATTCAAAGAACCAAGAGCTGAATGTTGTTAAGAACATTTCCTTTTGAAAACTAACACGAAACGCACAATTCTACAAGACGAAGGTCAAGAAAGAAGATTTCCCGTGTGGAACGAAAAGAGACTCATTTTGTGTCAGGAGAGTGTCTAGAGAAATGTTTCCCTTTGTAAAGTAACAGTGAATTCAAAGAACCAAGAGCTGAATGTTGTTAAGAACATTTCCTTTTGAAAACTAACACGGAACGCACAATTCTACAAGACAAAGGTCAAGAAAGAAGATTTCCCGTGTGGAACGAAAAGAGACTCATTTTGTGTCAGGAGAGTGTCTAGAGAAATGTTTCCCTTTGTAAAGTAACAGTGAATTCAAAGAACCAAGAGCTGAATGTTGTTAAGAACATTTCCTTTTGAAAACTAACACGGAACGCACAATTCTACAAGACGAAGGTCAAGAAAGAAGATTTCCCGTGTGGAACGAAAAGAGACTCATTTTGTGTCAGGAGAGTGTCTAGAGAAATGTTTCCCTTTGTAAAGTAACAGTGAATTCAAAGAACCAAGAGCTGAATGTTGTTAAGAACATTTCCTTTTGAAAACTAACACGGAACGCACAATTCTACAAGACGAAGGTCAAGAAAGAAGATTTCCCGTGTGGAACGAAAAGAGACTCATTTTGTGTCAGGAGAGTGTCTAGAGAAATGTTTCCCTTTGTAAAGTAACAGTGAATTCAAAGAACCAAGAGCTGAATGTTGTTAAGAACATTTCCTTTTGAAAACTAACACGGAACGCACAATTCTACAAGACGAAGGTCAAGAAAGAAGATTTCCCGTGTGGAACGAAAAGAGACTCATTTTGTGTCAGGAGAGTGTCTAGAGAAATGTTTCCCTTTGTAAAGTAACAGTGAATTCAAAGAACCAAGAGCTGAATGTTGTTAAGAACATTTCCTTTTGAAAACTAACACGGAACGCACAATTCTACAAGACGAAGGTCAAGAAAGAAGATTTCCCGTGTGGAACGAAAAGAGACTCATTTTGTGTCAGGAGAGTGTCTAGAGAAATGTTTCCCTTTGTAAAGTAACAGTGAATTCAAAGAACCAAGAGCTGAATGTTGTTAAGAACATTTCCTTTTGAAAACTAACACGGAACGCACAATTCTACAAGACGAAGGTCAAGAAAGAAGATTTCCCGTGTGGAACGAAAAGAGACTCATTTTGTGTCAGGAGAGTGTCTAGAGAAATGTTTCCCTTTGTAAAGTAACAGTGAATTCAAAGAACCAAGAGCTGAATGTTGTTAAGAACATTTCCTTTTGAAAACTAACACGAACGCACAATTCTACAAGACGAAGGTCAAGAAAGAAGATTTCCCGTGTGGAACGAAAAGAGACTCATTTTGTGTCAGGAGAGTGTCTAGAGAAATGTTTCCCTTTGTAAAGTAACAGTGAATTCAAAGAACCAAGAGCTGAATGTTGTTAAGAACATTTCCTTTTGAAAACTAACACGGAACGCACAATTCTACAAGACGAAGGTCAAGAAAGAAGATTTCCCGTGTGGAACGAAAAGAGACTCATTTTGTGTCAGGAGAGTGTCTAGAGAAATGTTTCCCTTTGTAAAGTAACAGTGAATTCAAAGAACCAAGAGCTGAATGTTGTTAAGAACATTTCCTTTTGAAAACTAACACGGAACGCACAATTCTACAAGACGAAGGTCAAGAAAGAAGATTTCCCGTGTGGAACGAAAAGAGACTCATTTTGTGTCAGGAGAGTGTCTAGAGAAATGTTTCCCTTTGTAAAGTAACAGTGAATTCAAAGAACCAAGAGCTGAATGTTGTTAAGAACATTTCCTTTTGAAAACTAACACGGAACGCACAATTCTACAAGACGAAGGTCAAGAAAGAAGATTTCCCGTGTGGAACGAAAAGAGACTCATTTTGTGTCAGGAGAGTGTCTAGAGAAATGTTTCCCTTTGTAAAGTAACAGTGAATTCAAAGAACCAAGAGCTGAATGTTGTTAAGAACATTTCCTTTTGAAAACTAACACGGAACGCACAATTCTACAAGACGAAGGTCAAGAAAGAAGATTTCCCGTGTGGAACGAAAAGAGACTCATTTTGTGTCAGGAGAGTGTCTAGAGAAATGTTTCCCTTTGTAAAGTAACAGTGAATTCAAAGAACCAAGAGCTGAATGTTGTTAAGAACATTTCCTTTTGAAAACTAACACGGAACGCACAATTCTACAAGACGAAGGTCAAGAAAGAAGATTTCCCGTGTGGAACGAAAAGAGACTCATTTTGTGTCAGGAGAGTGTCTAGAGAAATGTTTCCCTTTGTAAAGTAACAGTGAATTCAAAGAACCAAGAGCTGAATGTTGTTAAGAACATTTCCTTTTGAAAACTAACACGGAACGCACAATTCTACAAGACGAAGGTCAAGAAAGAAGATTTCCCGTGTGGAACGAAAAGAGACTCATTTTGTGTCAGGAGAGTGTCTAGAGAAATGTTTCCCTTTGTAAAGTAACAGTGAATTCAAAGAACCAAGAGCTGAATGTTGTTAAGAACATTTCCTTTTGAAAACTAACACGGAACGCACAATTCTACAAGACGAAGGTCAAGAAAGAAGATTTCCCGTGTGGAACGAAAAGAGACTCATTTTGTGTCAGGAGAGTGTCTAGAGAAATGTTTCCCTTTGTAAAGTAACAGTGAATTCAAAGAACCAAGAGCTGAATGTTGTTAAGAACATTTCCTTTTGAAAACTAACACGGAACGCACAATTCTACAAGACGAAGGTCAAGAAAGAAGATTTCCCGTGTGGAACGAAAAGAGACTCATTTTGTGTCAGGAGAGTGTCTAGAGAAATGTTTCCCTTTGTAAAGTAACAGTGAATTCAAAGAACCAAGAGCTGAATGTTGTTAAGAACATTTCCTTTTGAAAACTAACACGGAACGCACAATTCTACAAGACGAAGGTCAAGAAAGAAGATTTCCCGTGTGGAACGAAAAGAGACTCATTTTGTGTCAGGAGAGTGTCTAGAGAAATGTTTCCCTTTGTAAAGTAACAGTGAATTCAAAGAACCAAGAGCTGAATGTTGTTAAGAACATTTCCTTTTGAAAACTAACACGGAACGCACAATTCTACAAGACGAAGGTCAAGAAAGAAGATTTCCCGTGTGGAACGAAAAGAGACTCATTTTGTGTCAGGAGAGTGTCTAGAGAAATGTTTCCCTTTGTAAAGTAACAGTGAATTCAAAGAACCAAGAGCTGAATGTTGTTAAGAACATTTCCTTTTGAAAACTAACACGGAACGCACAATTCTACAAGACGAAGGTCAAGAAAGAAGATTTCCCGTGTGGAACGAAAAGAGACTCATTTTGTGTCAGGAGAGTGTCTAGAGAAATGTTTCCCTTTGTAAAGTAACAGTGAATTCAAAGAACCAAGAGCTGAATGTTGTTAAGAACATTTCCTTTTGAAAACTAACACGGAACGCACAATTCTACAAGACGAAGGTCAAGAAAGAAGATTTCCCGTGTGGAACGAAAAGAGACTCATTTTGTGTCAGGAGAGTGTCTAGAGAAATGTTTCCCTTTGTAAAGTAACAGTGAATTCAAAGAACCAAGAGCTGAATGTTGTTAAGAACATTTCCTTTTGAAAACTAACACGGAACGCACAATTCTACAAGACGAAGGTCAAGAAAGAAGATTTCCCGTGTGGAACGAAAAGAGACTCATTTTGTGTCAGGAGAGTGTCTAGAGAAATGTTTCCCTTTGTAAAGTAACAGTGAATTCAAAGAACCAAGAGCTGAATGTTGTTAAGAACATTTCCTTTTGAAAACTAACACGGAACGCACAATTCTACAAGACGAAGGTCAAGAAAGAAGATTTCCCGTGTGGAACGAAAAGAGACTCATTTTGTGTCAGGAGAGTGTCTAGAGAAATGTTTCCCTTTGTAAAGTAACAGTGAATTCAAAGAACCAAGAGCTGAATGTTGTTAAGAACATTTCCTTTTGAAAACTAACACGGAACGCACAATTCTACAAGACGAAGGTCAAGAAAGAAGATTTCCCGTGTGGAACGAAAAGAGACTCATTTTGTGTCAGGAGAGTGTCTAGAGAAATGTTTCCCTTTGTAAAGTAACAGTGAATTCAAAGAACCAAGAGCTGAATGTTGTTAAGAACATTTCCTTTTGAAAACTAACACGGAACGCACAATTCTACAAGACGAAGGTCAAGAAAGAAGATTTCCCGTGTGGAACGAAAAGAGACTCATTTTGTGTCAGGAGAGTGTCTAGAGAAATGTTTCCCTTTGTAAAGTAACAGTGAATTCAAAGAACCAAGAGCTGAATGTTGTTAAGAACATTTCCTTTTGAAAACTAACACGGAACGCACAATTCTACAAGACGAAGGTCAAGAAAGAAGATTTCCCGTGTGGAACGAAAAGAGACTCATTTTGTGTCAGGAGAGTGTCTAGAGAAATGTTTCCCTTTGTAAAGTAACAGTGAATTCAAAGAACCAAGAGCTGAATGTTGTTAAGAACATTTCCTTTTGAAAACTAACACGGAACGCACAATTCTACAAGACGAAGGTCAAGAAAGAAGATTTCCCGTGTGGAACGAAAAGAGACTCATTTTGTGTCAGGAGAGTGTCTAGAGAAATGTTTCCCTTTGTAAAGTAACAGTGAATTCAAAGAACCAAGAGCTGAATGTTGTTAAGAACATTTCCTTTTGAAAACTAACACGGAACGCACAATTCTACAAGACGAAGGTCAAGAAAGAAGATTTCCCGTGTGGAACGAAAAGAGACTCATTTTGTGTCAGGAGAGTGTCTAGAGAAATGTTTCCCTTTGTAAAGTAACAGTGAATTCAAAGAACCAAGAGCTGAATGTTGTTAAGAACATTTCCTTTTGAAAACTAACACGGAACGCACAATTCTACAAGACGAAGGTCAAGAAAGAAGATTTCCCGTGTGGAACGAAAAGAGACTCATTTTGTGTCAGGAGAGTGTCTAGAGAAATGTTTCCCTTTGTAAAGTAACAGTGAATTCAAAGAACCAAGAGCTGAATGTTGTTAAGAACATTTCCTTTTGAAAACTAACACGGAACGCACAATTCTACAAGACGAAGGTCAAGAAAGAAGATTTCCCGTGTGGAACGAAAAGAGACTCATTTTGTGTCAGGAGAGTGTCTAGAGAAATGTTTCCCTTTGTAAAGTAACAGTGAATTCAAAGAACCAAGAGCTGAATGTTGTTAAGAACATTTCCTTTTGAAAACTAACACGGAACGCACAATTCTACAAGACGAAGGTCAAGAAAGAAGATTTCCCGTGTGGAACGAAAAGAGACTCATTTTGTGTCAGGAGAGTGTCTAGAGAAATGTTTCCCTTTGTAAAGTAACAGTGAATTCAAAGAACCAAGAGCTGAATGTTGTTAAGAACATTTCCTTTTGAAAACTAACACGGAACGCACAATTCTACAAGACGAAGGTCAAGAAAGAAGATTTCCCGTGTGGAACGAAAAGAGACTCATTTTGTGTCAGGAGAGTGTCTAGAGAAATGTTTCCCTTTGTAAAGTAACAGTGAATTCAAAGAACCAAGAGCTGAATGTTGTTAAGAACATTTCCTTTTGAAAACTAACACGGAACGCACAATTCTACAAGACGAAGGTCAAGAAAGAAGATTTCCCGTGTGGAACGAAAAGAGACTCATTTTGTGTCAGGAGAGTGTCTAGAGAAATGTTTCCCTTTGTAAAGTAACAGTGAATTCAAAGAACCAAGAGCTGAATGTTGTTAAGAACATTTCCTTTTGAAAACTAACACGGAACGCACAATTCTACAAGACGAAGGTCAAGAAAGAAGATTTCCCGTGTGGAACGAAAAGAGACTCATTTTGTGTCAGGAGAGTGTCTAGAGAAATGTTTCCCTTTGTAAAGTAACAGTGAATTCAAAGAACCAAGAGCTGAATGTTGTTAAGAACATTTCCTTTTGAAAACTAACACGGAACGCACAATTCTACAAGACGAAGGTCAAGAAAGAAGATTTCCCGTGTGGAACGAAAAGAGACTCATTTTGTGTCAGGAGAGTGTCTAGAGAAATGTTTCCCTTTGTAAAGTAACAGTGAATTCAAAGAACCAAGAGCTGAATGTTGTTAAGAACATTTCCTTTTGAAAACTAACACGGAACGCACAATTCTACAAGACGAAGGTCAAGAAAGAAGATTTCCCGTGTGGAACGAAAAGAGACTCATTTTGTGTCAGGAGAGTGTCTAGAGAAATGTTTCCCTTTGTAAAGTAACAGTGAATTCAAAGAACCAAGAGCTGAATGTTGTTAAGAACATTTCCTTTTGAAAACTAACACGGAACGCACAATTCTACAAGACGAAGGTCAAGAAAGAAGATTTCCCGTGTGGAACGAAAAGAGACTCATTTTGTGTCAGGAGAGTGTCTAGAGAAATGTTTCCCTTTGTAAAGTAACAGTGAATTCAAAGAACCAAGAGCTGAATGTTGTTAAGAACATTTCCTTTTGAAAACTAACACGGAACGCACAATTCTACAAGACGAAGGTCAAGAAAGAAGATTTCCCGTGTGGAACGAAAAGAGACTCATTTTGTGTCAGGAGAGTGTCTAGAGAAATGTTTCCCTTTGTAAAGTAACAGTGAATTCAAAGAACCAAGAGCTGAATGTTGTTAAGAACATTTCCTTTTGAAAACTAACACGGAACGCACAATTCTACAAGACGAAGGTCAAGAAAGAAGATTTCCCGTGTGGAACGAAAAGAGACTCATTTTGTGTCAGGAGAGTGTCTAGAGAAATGTTTCCCTTTGTAAAGTAACAGTGAATTCAAAGAACCAAGAGCTGAATGTTGTTAAGAACATTTCCTTTTGAAAACTAACACGGAACGCACAATTCTACAAGACGAAGGTCAAGAAAGAAGATTTCCCGTGTGGAACGAAAAGAGACTCATTTTGTGTCAGGAGAGTGTCTAGAGAAATGTTTCCCTTTGTAAAGTAACAGTGAATTCAAAGAACCAAGAGCTGAATGTTGTTAAGAACATTTCCTTTTGAAAACTAACACGGAACGCACAATTCTACAAGACGAAGGTCAAGAAAGAAGATTTCCCGTGTGGAACGAAAAGAGACTCATTTTGTGTCAGGAGAGTGTCTAGAGAAATGTTTCCCTTTGTAAAGTAACAGTGAATTCAAAGAACCAAGAGCTGAATGTTGTTAAGAACATTTCCTTTTGAAAACTAACACGGAACGCACAATTCTACAAGACGAAGGTCAAGAAAGAAGATTTCCCGTGTGGAACGAAAAGAGACTCATTTTGTGTCAGGAGAGTGTCTAGAGAAATGTTTCCCTTTGTAAAGTAACAGTGAATTCAAAGAACCAAGAGCTGAATGTTGTTAAGAACATTTCCTTTTGAAAACTAACACGGAACGCACAATTCTACAAGACGAAGGTCAAGAAAGAAGATTTCCCGTGTGGAACGAAAAGAGACTCATTTTGTGTCAGGAGAGTGTCTAGAGAAATGTTTCCCTTTGTAAAGTAACAGTGAATTCAAAGAACCAAGAGCTGAATGTTGTTAAGAACATTTCCTTTTGAAAACTAACACGGAACGCACAATTCTACAAGACGAAGGTCAAGAAAGAAGATTTCCCGTGTGGAACGAAAAGAGACTCATTTTGTGTCAGGAGAGTGTCTAGAGAAATGTTTCCCTTTGTAAAGTAACAGTGAATTCAAAGAACCAAGAGCTGAATGTTGTTAAGAACATTTCCTTTTGAAAACTAACACGGAACGCACAATTCTACAAGACGAGGGTCAAGAAAGAAGATTTCCCGTGTGGAACGAAAAGAGACTCATTTTGTGTCAGGAGAGTGTCTAGAGAAATGTTTCCCTTTGTAAAGTAACAGTGAATTCAAAGAACCAAGAGCTGAATGTTGTTAAGAACATTTCCTTTTGAAAACTAACACGGAACGCACAATTCTACAAGACGAAGGTCAAGAAAGAAGATTTCCCGTGTGGAACGAAAAGAGACTCATTTTGTGTCAGGAGAGTGTCTAGAGAAATGTTTCCCTTTGTAAAGTAACAGTGAATTCAAAGAACCAAGAGCTGAATGTTGTTAAGAACATTTCCTTTTGAAAACTAACACGGAACGCACAATTCTACAAGACGAAGGTCAAGAAAGAAGATTTCCCGTGTGGAACGAAAAGAGACTCATTTTGTGTCAGGAGAGTGTCTAGAGAAATGTTTCCCTTTGTAAAGTAACAGTGAATTCAAAGAACCAAGAGCTGAATGTTGTTAAGAACATTTCCTTTTGAAAACTAACACGGAACGCACAATTCTACAAGACGAAGGTCAAGAAAGAAGATTTCCCGTGTGGAACGAAAAGAGACTCATTTTGTGTCAGGAGAGTGTCTAGAGAAATGTTTCCCTTTGTAAAGTAACAGTGAATTCAAAGAACCAAGAGCTGAATGTTGTTAAGAACATTTCCTTTTGAAAACTAACACGGAACGCACAATTCTACAAGACGAAGGTCAAGAAAGAAGATTTCCCGTGTGGAACGAAAAGAGACTCATTTTGTGTCAGGAGAGTGTCTAGAGAAATGTTTCCCTTTGTAAAGTAACAGTGAATTCAAAGAACCAAGAGCTGAATGTTGTTAAGAACATTTCCTTTTGAAAACTAACACGGAACGCACAATTCTACAAGACGAAGGTCAAGAAAGAAGATTTCCCGTGTGGAACGAAAAGAGACTCATTTTGTGTCAGGAGAGTGTCTAGAGAAATGTTTCCCTTTGTAAAGTAACAGTGAATTCAAAGAACCAAGAGCTGAATGTTGTTAAGAACATTTCCTTTTGAAAACTAACACGGAACGCACAATTCTACAAGACGAAGGTCAAGAAAGAAGATTTCCCGTGTGGAACGAAAAGAGACTCATTTTGTGTCAGGAGAGTGTCTAGAGAAATGTTTCCCTTTGTAAAGTAACAGTGAATTCAAAGAACCAAGAGCTGAATGTTGTTAAGAACATTTCCTTTTGAAAACTAACACGGAACGCACAATTCTACAAGACGAAGGTCAAGAAAGAAGATTTCCCGTGTGGAACGAAAAGAGACTCATTTTGTGTCAGGAGAGTGTCTAGAGAAATGTTTCCCTTTGTAAAGTAACAGTGAATTCAAAGAACCAAGAGCTGAATGTTGTTAAGAACATTTCCTTTTGAAAACTAACACGGAACGCACAATTCTACAAGACGAAGGTCAAGAAAGAAGATTTCCCGTGTGGAACGAAAAGAGACTCATTTTGTGTCAGGAGAGTGTCTAGAGAAATGTTTCCCTTTGTAAAGTAACAGTGAATTCAAAGAACCAAGAGCTGAATGTTGTTAAGAACATTTCCTTTTGAAAACTAACACGGAACGCACAATTCTACAAGACGAAGGTCAAGAAAGAAGATTTCCCGTGTGGAACGAAAAGAGACTCATTTTGTGTCAGGAGAGTGTCTAGAGAAATGTTTCCCTTTGTAAAGTAACAGTGAATTCAAAGAACCAAGAGCTGAATGTTGTTAAGAACATTTCCTTTTGAAAACTAACACGGAACGCACAATTCTACAAGACGAAGGTCAAGAAAGAAGATTTCCCGTGTGGAACGAAAAGAGACTCATTTTGTGTCAGGAGAGTGTCTAGAGAAATGTTTCCCTTTGTAAAGTAACAGTGAATTCAAAGAACCAAGAGCTGAATGTTGTTAAGAACATTTCCTTTTGAAAACTAACACGGAACGCACAATTCTACAAGACGAAGGTCAAGAAAGAAGATTTCCCGTGTGGAACGAAAAGAGACTCATTTTGTGTCAGGAGAGTGTCTAGAGAAATGTTTCCCTTTGTAAAGTAACAGTGAATTCAAAGAACCAAGAGCTGAATGTTGTTAAGAACATTTCCTTTTGAAAACTAACACGGAACGCACAATTCTACAAGACGAGGTCAAGAAAGAAGATTTCCCGTGTGGAACGAAAAGAGACTCATTTTGTGTCAGGAGAGTGTCTAGAGAAATGTTTCCCTTTGTAAAGTAACAGTGAATTCAAAGAACCAAGAGCTGAATGTTGTTAAGAACATTTCCTTTTGAAAACTAACACGGAACGCACAATTCTACAAGACGAAGGTCAAGAAAGAAGATTTCCCGTGTGGAACGAAAAGAGACTCATTTTGTGTCAGGAGAGTGTCTAGAGAAATGTTTCCCTTTGTAAAGTAACAGTGAATTCAAAGAACCAAGAGCTGAATGTTGTTAAGAACATTTCCTTTTGAAAACTAACACGGAACGCACAATTCTACAAGACGAAGGTCAAGAAAGAAGATTTCCCGTGTGGAACGAAAAGAGACTCATTTTGTGTCAGGAGAGTGTCTAGAGAAATGTTTCCCTTTGTAAAGTAACAGTGAATTCAAAGAACCAAGAGCTGAATGTTGTTAAGAACATTTCCTTTTGAAAACTAACACGGAACGCACAATTCTACAAGACGAAGGTCAAGAAAGAAGATTTCCCGTGTGGAACGAAAAGAGACTCATTTTGTGTCAGGAGAGTGTCTAGAGAAATGTTTCCCTTTGTAAAGTAACAGTGAATTCAAAGAACCAAGAGCTGAATGTTGTTAAGAACATTTCCTTTTGAAAACTAACACGGAACGCACAATTCTACAAGACGAAGGTCAAGAAAGAAGATTTCCCGTGTGGAACGAAAAGAGACTCATTTTGTGTCAGGAGAGTGTCTAGAGAAATGTTTCCCTTTGTAAAGTAACAGTGAATTCAAAGAACCAAGAGCTGAATGTTGTTAAGAACATTTCCTTTTGAAAACTAACACGGAACGCACAATTCTACAAGACGAAGGTCAAGAAAGAAGATTTCCCGTGTGGAACGAAAAGAGACTCATTTTGTGTCAGGAGAGTGTCTAGAGAAATGTTTCCCTTTGTAAAGTAACAGTGAATTCAAAGAACCAAGAGCTGAATGTTGTTAAGAACATTTCCTTTTGAAAACTAACACGGAACGCACAATTCTACAAGACGAAGGTCAAGAAAGAAGATTTCCCGTGTGGAACGAAAAGAGACTCATTTTGTGTCAGGAGAGTGTCTAGAGAAATGTTTCCCTTTGTAAAGTAACAGTGAATTCAAAGAACCAAGAGCTGAATGTTGTTAAGAACATTTCCTTTTGAAAACTAACACGGAACGCACAATTCTACAAGACGAAGGTCAAGAAAGAAGATTTCCCGTGTGGAACGAAAAGAGACTCATTTTGTGTCAGGAGAGTGTCTAGAGAAATGTTTCCCTTTGTAAAGTAACAGTGAATTCAAAGAACCAAGAGCTGAATGTTGTTAAGAACATTTCCTTTTGAAAACTAACACGGAACGCACAATTCTACAAGACGAAGGTCAAGAAAGAAGATTTCCCGTGTGGAACGAAAAGAGACTCATTTTGTGTCAGGAGAGTGTCTAGAGAAATGTTTCCCTTTGTAAAGTAACAGTGAATTCAAAGAACCAAGAGCTGAATGTTGTTAAGAACATTTCCTTTTGAAAACTAACACGGAACGCACAATTCTACAAGACGAAGGTCAAGAAAGAAGATTTCCCGTGTGGAACGAAAAGAGACTCATTTTGTGTCAGGAGAGTGTCTAGAGAAATGTTTCCCTTTGTAAAGTAACAGTGAATTCAAAGAACCAAGAGCTGAATGTTGTTAAGAACATTTCCTTTTGAAAACTAACACGGAACGCACAATTCTACAAGACGAAGGTCAAGAAAGAAGATTTCCCGTGTGGAACGAAAAGAGACTCATTTTGTGTCAGGAGAGTGTCTAGAGAAATGTTTCCCTTTGTAAAGTAACAGTGAATTCAAAGAACCAAGAGCTGAATGTTGTTAAGAACATTTCCTTTTGAAAACTAACACGGAACGCACAATTCTACAAGACGAAGGTCAAGAAAGAAGATTTCCCGTGTGGAACGAAAAGAGACTCATTTTGTGTCAGGAGAGTGTCTAGAGAAATGTTTCCCTTTGTAAAGTAACAGTGAATTCAAAGAACCAAGAGCTGAATGTTGTTAAGAACATTTCCTTTTGAAAACTAACACGGAACGCACAATTCTACAAGACGAAGGTCAAGAAAGAAGATTTCCCGTGTGGAACGAAAAGAGACTCATTTTGTGTCAGGAGAGTGTCTAGAGAAATGTTTCCCTTTGTAAAGTAACAGTGAATTCAAAGAACCAAGAGCTGAATGTTGTTAAGAACATTTCCTTTTGAAAACTAACACGGAACGCACAATTCTACAAGACGAAGGTCAAGAAAGAAGATTTCCCGTGTGGAACGAAAAGAGACTCATTTTGTGTCAGGAGAGTGTCTAGAGAAATGTTTCCCTTTGTAAAGTAACAGTGAATTCAAAGAACCAAGAGCTGAATGTTGTTAAGAACATTTCCTTTTGAAAACTAACACGGAACGCACAATTCTACAAGACGAAGGTCAAGAAAGAAGATTTCCCGTGTGGAACGAAAAGAGACTCATTTTGTGTCAGGAGAGTGTCTAGAGAAATGTTTCCCTTTGTAAAGTAACAGTGAATTCAAAGAACCAAGAGCTGAATGTTGTTAAGAACATTTCCTTTTGAAAACTAACACGGAACGCACAATTCTACAAGACGAAGGTCAAGAAAGAAGATTTCCCGTGTGGAACGAAAAGAGACTCATTTTGTGTCAGGAGAGTGTCTAGAGAAATGTTTCCCTTTGTAAAGTAACAGTGAATTCAAAGAACCAAGAGCTGAATGTTGTTAAGAACATTTCCTTTTGAAAACTAACACGGAACGCACAATTCTACAAGACGAAGGTCAAGAAAGAAGATTTCCCGTGTGGAACGAAAAGAGACTCATTTTGTGTCAGGAGAGTGTCTAGAGAAATGTTTCCCTTTGTAAAGTAACAGTGAATTCAAAGAACCAAGAGCTGAATGTTGTTAAGAACATTTCCTTTTGAAAACTAACACGGAACGCACAATTCTACAAGACGAAGGTCAAGAAAGAAGATTTCCCGTGTGGAACGAAAAGAGACTCATTTTGTGTCAGGAGAGTGTCTAGAGAAATGTTTCCCTTTGTAAAGTAACAGTGAATTCAAAGAACCAAGAGCTGAATGTTGTTAAGAACATTTCCTTTTGAAAACTAACACGGAACGCACAATTCTACAAGACGAAGGTCAAGAAAGAAGATTTCCCGTGTGGAACGAAAAGAGACTCATTTTGTGTCAGGAGAGTGTCTAGAGAAATGTTTCCCTTTGTAAAGTAACAGTGAATTCAAAGAACCAAGAGCTGAATGTTGTTAAGAACATTTCCTTTTGAAAACTAACACGGAACGCACAATTCTACAAGACGAAGGTCAAGAAAGAAGATTTCCCGTGTGGAACGAAAAGAGACTCATTTTGTGTCAGGAGAGTGTCTAGAGAAATGTTTCCCTTTGTAAAGTAACAGTGAATTCAAAGAACCAAGAGCTGAATGTTGTTAAGAACATTTCCTTTTGAAAACTAACACGGAACGCACAATTCTACAAGACGAAGGTCAAGAAAGAAGATTTCCCGTGTGGAACGAAAAGAGACTCATTTTGTGTCAGGAGAGTGTCTAGAGAAATGTTTCCCTTTGTAAAGTAACAGTGAATTCAAAGAACCAAGAGCTGAATGTTGTTAAGAACATTTCCTTTTGAAAACTAACACGGAACGCACAATTCTACAAGACGAAGGTCAAGAAAGAAGATTTCCCGTGTGGAACGAAAAGAGACTCATTTTGTGTCAGGAGAGTGTCTAGAGAAATGTTTCCCTTTGTAAAGTAACAGTGAATTCAAAGAACCAAGAGCTGAATGTTGTTAAGAACATTTCCTTTTGAAAACTAACACGGAACGCACAATTCTACAAGACGAAGGTCAAGAAAGAAGATTTCCCGTGTGGAACGAAAAGAGACTCATTTTGTGTCAGGAGAGTGTCTAGAGAAATGTTTCCCTTTGTAAAGTAACAGTGAATTCAAAGAACCAAGAGCTGAATGTTGTTAAGAACATTTCCTTTTGAAAACTAACACGGAACGCACAATTCTACAAGACGAGGTCAAGAAAGAAGATTTCCCGTGTGGAACGAAAAGAGACTCATTTTGTGTCAGGAGAGTGTCTAGAGAAATGTTTCCCTTTGTAAAGTAACAGTGAATTCAAAGAACCAAGAGCTGAATGTTGTTAAGAACATTTCCTTTTGAAAACTAACACGGAACGCACAATTCTACAAGACGAAGGTCAAGAAAGAAGATTTCCCGTGTGGAACGAAAAGAGACTCATTTTGTGTCAGGAGAGTGTCTAGAGAAATGTTTCCCTTTGTAAAGTAACAGTGAATTCAAAGAACCAAGAGCTGAATGTTGTTAAGAACATTTCCTTTTGAAAACTAACACGGAACGCACAATTCTACAAGACGAAGGTCAAGAAAGAAGATTTCCCGTGTGGAACGAAAAGAGACTCATTTTGTGTCAGGAGAGTGTCTAGAGAAATGTTTCCCTTTGTAAAGTAACAGTGAATTCAAAGAACCAAGAGCTGAATGTTGTTAAGAACATTTCCTTTTGAAAACTAACACGGAACGCACAATTCTACAAGACGAAGGTCAAGAAAGAAGATTTCCCGTGTGGAACGAAAAGAGACTCATTTTGTGTCAGGAGAGTGTCTAGAGAAATGTTTCCCTTTGTAAAGTAACAGTGAATTCAAAGAACCAAGAGCTGAATGTTGTTAAGAACATTTCCTTTTGAAAACTAACACGGAACGCACAATTCTACAAGACGAAGGTCAAGAAAGAAGATTTCCCGTGTGGAACGAAAAGAGACTCATTTTGTGTCAGGAGAGTGTCTAGAGAAATGTTTCCCTTTGTAAAGTAACAGTGAATTCAAAGAACCAAGAGCTGAATGTTGTTAAGAACATTTCCTTTTGAAAACTAACACGGAACGCACAATTCTACAAGACGAAGGTCAAGAAAGAAGATTTCCCGTGTGGAACGAAAAGAGACTCATTTTGTGTCAGGAGAGTGTCTAGAGAAATGTTTCCCTTTGTAAAGTAACAGTGAATTCAAAGAACCAAGAGCTGAATGTTGTTAAGAACATTTCCTTTTGAAAACTAACACGGAACGCACAATTCTACAAGACGAAGGTCAAGAAAGAAGATTTCCCGTGTGGAACGAAAAGAGACTCATTTTGTGTCAGGAGAGTGTCTAGAGAAATGTTTCCCTTTGTAAAGTAACAGTGAATTCAAAGAACCAAGAGCTGAATGTTGTTAAGAACATTTCCTTTTGAAAACTAACACGAAACGCACAATTCTACAAGACGAAGGTCAAGAAAGAAGATTTCCCGTGTGGAACGAAAAGAGACTCATTTTGTGTCAGGAGAGTGTCTAGAGAAATGTTTCCCTTTGTAAAGTAACAGTGAATTCAAAGAACCAAGAGCTGAATGTTGTTAAGAACATTTCCTTTTGAAAACTAACACGGAACGCACAATTCTACAAGACGAAGGTCAAGAAAGAAGATTTCCCGTGTGGAACGAAAAGAGACTCATTTTGTGTCAGGAGAGTGTCTAGAGAAATGTTTCCCTTTGTAAAGTAACAGTGAATTCAAAGAACCAAGAGCTGAATGTTGTTAAGAACATTTCCTTTTGAAAACTAACACGGAACGCACAATTCTACAAGACGAAGGTCAAGAAAGAAGATTTCCCGTGTGGAACGAAAAGAGACTCATTTTGTGTCAGGAGAGTGTCTAGAGAAATGTTTCCCTTTGTAAAGTAACAGTGAATTCAAAGAACCAAGAGCTGAATGTTGTTAAGAACATTTCCTTTTGAAAACTAACACGGAACGCACAATTCTACAAGACGAGGTCAAGAAAGAAGATTTCCCGTGTGGAACGAAAAGAGACTCATTTTGTGTCAGGAGAGTGTCTAGAGAAATGTTTCCCTTTGTAAAGTAACAGTGAATTCAAAGAACCAAGAGCTGAATGTTGTTAAGAACATTTCCTTTTGAAAACTAACAGGGAACGCACAATTCTACAAGACGAAGGTCAAGAAAGAAGATTTCCCGTGTGGAACGAAAAGAGACTCATTTTGTGTCAGGAGAGTGTCTAGAGAAATGTTTCCCTTTGTAAAGTAACAGTGAATTCAAAGAACCAAGAGCTGAATGTTGTTAAGAACATTTCCTTTTGAAAACTAACACGGAACGCACAATTCTACAAGACGAAGGTCAAGAAAGAAGATTTCCCGTGTGGAACGAAAAGAGACTCATTTTGTGTCAGGAGAGTGTCTAGAGAAATGTTTCCCTTTGTAAAGTAACAGTGAATTCAAAGAACCAAGAGCTGAATGTTGTTAAGAACATTTCCTTTTGAAAACTAACACGGAACGCACAATTCTACAAGACGAAGGTCAAGAAAGAAGATTTCCCGTGTGGAACGAAAAGAGACTCATTTTGTGTCAGGAGAGTGTCTAGAGAAATGTTTCCCTTTGTAAAGTAACAGTGAATTCAAAGAACCAAGAGCTGAATGTTGTTAAGAACATTTCCTTTTGAAAACTAACACGGAACGCACAATTCTACAAGACGAAGGTCAAGAAAGAAGATTTCCCGTGTGGAACGAAAAGAGACTCATTTTGTGTCAGGAGAGTGTCTAGAGAAATGTTTCCCTTTGTAAAGTAACAGTGAATTCAAAGAACCAAGAGCTGAATGTTGTTAAGAACATTTCCTTTTGAAAACTAACACGGAACGCACAATTCTACAAGACGAAGGTCAAGAAAGAAGATTTCCCGTGTGGAACGAAAAGAGACTCATTTTGTGTCAGGAGAGTGTCTAGAGAAATGTTTCCCTTTGTAAAGTAACAGTGAATTCAAAGAACCAAGAGCTGAATGTTGTTAAGAACATTTCCTTTTGAAAACTAACACGGAACGCACAATTCTACAAGACGAAGGTCAAGAAAGAAGATTTCCCGTGTGGAACGAAAAGAGACTCATTTTGTGTCAGGAGAGTGTCTAGAGAAATGTTTCCCTTTGTAAAGTAACAGTGAATTCAAAGAACCAAGAGCTGAATGTTGTTAAGAACATTTCCTTTTGAAAACTAACACGGAACGCACAATTCTACAAGACGAAGGTCAAGAAAGAAGATTTCCCGTGTGGAACGAAAAGAGACTCATTTTGTGTCAGGAGAGTGTCTAGAGAAATGTTTCCCTTTGTAAAGTAACAGTGAATTCAAAGAACCAAGAGCTGAATGTTGTTAAGAACATTTCCTTTTGAAAACTAACACGGAACGCACAATTCTACAAGACGAGGTCAAGAAAGAAGATTTCCCGTGTGGAACGAAAAGAGACTCATTTTGTGTCAGGAGAGTGTCTAGAGAAATGTTTCCCTTTGTAAAGTAACAGTGAATTCAAAGAACCAAGAGCTGAATGTTGTTAAGAACATTTCCTTTTGAAAACTAACACGGAACGCACAATTCTACAAGACGAAGGTCAAGAAAGAAGATTTCCCGTGTGGAACGAAAAGAGACTCATTTTGTGTCAGGAGAGTGTCTAGAGAAATGTTTCCCTTTGTAAAGTAACAGTGAATTCAAAGAACCAAGAGCTGAATGTTGTTAAGAACATTTCCTTTTGAAAACTAACACGGAACGCACAATTCTACAAGACGAAGGTCAAGAAAGAAGATTTCCCGTGTGGAACGAAAAGAGACTCATTTTGTGTCAGGAGAGTGTCTAGAGAAATGTTTCCCTTTGTAAAGTAACAGTGAATTCAAAGAACCAAGAGCTGAATGTTGTTAAGAACATTTCCTTTTGAAAACTAACACGGAACGCACAATTCTACAAGACGAAGGTCAAGAAAGAAGATTTCCCGTGTGGAACGAAAAGAGACTCATTTTGTGTCAGGAGAGTGTCTAGAGAAATGTTTCCCTTTGTAAAGTAACAGTGAATTCAAAGAACCAAGAGCTGAATGTTGTTAAGAACATTTCCTTTTGAAAACTAACACGGAACGCACAATTCTACAAGACGAAGGTCAAGAAAGAAGATTTCCCGTGTGGAACGAAAAGAGACTCATTTTGTGTCAGGAGAGTGTCTAGAGAAATGTTTCCCTTTGTAAAGTAACAGTGAATTCAAAGAACCAAGAGCTGAATGTTGTTAAGAACATTTCCTTTTGAAAACTAACACGGAACGCACAATTCTACAAGACGAAGGTCAAGAAAGAAGATTTCCCGTGTGGAACGAAAAGAGACTCATTTTGTGTCAGGAGAGTGTCTAGAGAAATGTTTCCCTTTGTAAAGTAACAGTGAATTCAAAGAACCAAGAGCTGAATGTTGTTAAGAACATTTCCTTTTGAAAACTAACACGGAACGCACAATACTACAAGACGAAGGTCAAGAAAGAAGATTTTCCGTGTGGAACGAAAAGAGACTCATTTTGTGTCAGGAGAGTGTCTAGAGAAATGTTTCCCTTTGTAAAGTAACAGTGAATTCAAAGAACCAAGAGCTGAATGTTGTTAAGAACATTTCCTTTTGAAAACTAACACGGAACGCACAATTCTACAAGACGAAGGTCAAGAAAGAAGATTTCCCGTGTGGAACGAAAAGAGACTCATTTTGTGTCAGGAGAGTGTCTAGAGAAATGTTTCCCTTTGTAAAGTAACAGTGAATTCAAAGAACCAAGAGCTGAATGTTGTTAAGAGCATTTCCTTTTGAAAACTAACACGGAACGCACAATTCTACAAGGCGAGGTCAAGAAAAAAGATTTCCCGTGTGGAACGAAAAGAGACTCATTTTGTGTCAGGAGAGTGTCTAGAGAAATGTTTCCCTTTGTAAAGTAAGAGTGAATTCAAAGAACCAAGAGCTGAATGTTGTTAAGAACATTTCCTTTTGAAAACTAACACGAAACGCACAATTCTACAAGACGAAGGTCAAGAAAGAAGATTTCCCGTGTGGAACGAAAAGAGACTCATTTTGTGTCAGGAGAGTGTCTAGAGAAATGTTTCCCTTTGTAAAGTAACAGTGAATTCAAAGAACCAAGAGCTGAATGTTGTTAAGAACATTTCCTTTTGAAAACTAACACGGAACGCACAATTCTACAAGACGAGGGTCAAGAAAGAAGATTTCCCGTGTGGAACGAAAAGAGACTCATTTTGTGTCAGGAGAGTGTCTAGAGAAGTGTTTCCCTTTGTAAAGTAACAGTGAATTCAAAGAACCAAGAGCTGAATGTTGTTAAGAACATTTCCTTTTGAAAACTAACACGGAACGCACAATTCTACAAGACGAAGGTCAAGAAAGAAGATTTCCCGTGTGGAACGAAAAGAGACTCATTTTGTGTCAGGAGAGTGTCTAGAGAAATGTTTCCCTTTGTAAAGTAACAGTGAATTCAAAGAACCAAGAGCTGAATGTTGTTAAGAACATTTCCTTTTGAAAACTAACATGGAACGCACAATTCTACAAGACGAAGGTCAAGAAAGAAGATTTCCCGTGTGGAACGAAAAGAGACTCATTTTGTGTCAGGAGAGTGTCTAGAGAAATGTTTCCCTTTGTAAAGTAACAGTGAATTCAAAGAACCAAGAGCTGAATGTTGTTAAGAACATTTCCTTTTGAAAACTAACATGGAACGCACAATTCTACAAGACGAAGGTCAAGAAAGAAGATTTCCCGTGTGGAACGAAAAGAGACTCATTTTGTGTCAGGAGAGTGTCTAGAGAAATGTTTCCCTTTGTAAAGTAACAGTGAATTCAAAGAACCAAGAGCTGAATGTTGTTAAGAACATTTCCTTTTGAAAACTAACATGGAACGCACAATTCTACAAGACGAAGGTCAAGAAAGAAGATTTCCCGTGTGGAACGAAAAGAGACTCATTTTGTGTCAGGAGAGTGTCTAGAGAAATGTTTCCCTTTGTAAAGTAACAGTGAATTCAAAGAACCAAGAGCTGAATGTTGTTAAGAACATTTCCTTTTGAAAACTAAAACGGAACGCACAATTCTACAAGACGAAGGTCAAGAAAGAAGATTTCCCGTGTGGAACGAAAAGAGACTCATTTTGTGTCAGGAGAGTGTCTAGAGAAATGTTTCCCTTTGTAAAGTAACAGTGAATTCAAAGAACCAAGAGCTGAATGTTGTTAAGAACATTTCCTTTTGAAAACTAACATGGAACGCACAATTCTACAAGACGAAGGTCAAGAAAGAAGATTTCCCGTGTGGAACGAAAAGAGACTCATTTTGTGTCAGGAGAGTGTCTAGAGAAATGTTTCCCTTTGTAAAGTAACAGTGAATTCAAAGAACCAAGAGCTGAATGTTGTTAAGAACATTTCCTTTTGAAAACTAACATGGAACGCACAATTCTACAAGACGAAGGTCAAGAAAGAAGATTTCCCGTGTGGAACGAAAAGAGACTCATTTTGTGTCAGGAGAGTGTCTAGAGAAATGTTTCCCTTTGTAAAGTAACAGTGAATTCAAAGAACCAAGAGCTGAATGTTGTTAAGAACATTTCCTTTTGAAAACTAACATGGAACGCACAATTCTACAAGACGAGGGTCAAGAAAGAAGATTTCCCGTGTGGAACGAAAAGAGACTCATTTTGTGTCAGGAGAGTGTCTAGAGAAATGTTTCCCTTTGTAAAGTAACAGTGAATTCAAAGAACCAAGAGCTGAATGTTGTTAAGAACATTTCCTTTTGAAAACTAACATGGAACGCACAATTCTACAAGACGAAGGACAAGAAAGAAGATTTCCCGTGTGGAACGAAAAGAGACTCATTTTGTGTCAGGAGAGTGTCTAGAGAAATGTTTCCCTTTGTAAAGTAACAGTGAATTCAAAGAACCAAGAGCTGAATGTTGTTAAGAACATTTCCTTTTGAAAACTAACATGGAACGCACAATTCTACAAGACGAAGGTCAAGAAAGAAGATTTCCCGTGTGGAACGAAAAGAGACTCATTTTGTGTCAGGAGAGTGTCTAGAGAAATGTTTCCCTTTGTAAAGTAACAGTGAATTCAAAGAACCAAGAGCTGAATGTTGTTAAGAACATTTCCTTTTGAAAACTAACATGGTACGCACAATTCTACAAGACGAAGGTCAAGAAAGAAGATTTCCCGTGTGGAACGAAAAGAGACTCATTTTGTGTCAGGAGAGTGTCTAGAGAAATGTTTCCCTTTGTAAAGTAACAGTGAATTCAAAGAACCAAGAGCTGAATGTTGTTAAGAACATTTCCTTTTGAAAACTAACATGGAACGCACAATTCTACAAGACGAGGGTCAAGAAAGATTAATTCCCGTGTGGAACGAAAAGAGACTCATTTTGTGTCAGGAGAGTGTCTAGAGAAATGTTTCCCTTTGTAAAGTAACAGTGAATTCAAAGAACAAAGTGCAGAATGTTGTTAACAACATTTCCTTTTGAAAACTAACATGGAACGCACAATTCTACAAGACGAAGGTCAAGAAAGAAGATTTCCCGTGTGGAACGAAAAGAGACTCATTTTGTGTCAGTAGAGTGTCTAGAGAAATGTTTCCCTTTGTAAAGTAACAGTGAATTCAAAGAACCAAGAGCTGAATGTTGTTAAGAACATTTCCTTTTGAAAACTAACATGGAACGCACAATTCTACAAGACGAAGGTCAAGAAAGAAGATTTCCCGTGTGGAACGAAAAGAGACTCATTTTGTGTCAGGAGAGTGTCTAGAGAAATGTTTCCCTTTGTAAAGTAACAGTGAATTCAAAGAACCAAGAGCTGAATGTTGTTAAGAACATTTCCTTTTGAAAACTAACATGGAACGCACAATTCTACAAGACGAGGGTCAAGAAAGAAGATTTCCCGTGTGGAACGAAAAGAGACTCATTTTGTGTCAGGAGAGTGTCTAGAGAAATGTTTCCCTTTGTAAAGTAACAGTGAATTCAAAGAACCAAGAGCTGAATGTTGTTAAGAACATTTCCTTTTGAAAACTAACATGGAACGCACAATTCTACAAGACGAGGGTCAAGAAAGAAGATTTCCCGTGTGGAACGAAAAGAGACTCATTTTCTGTCAGGAGAGTGTCTAGAGAAATGTTTCCCTTTGTAAAGTAACAGTGAATTCAAAGAACCAAGAGCTGAATGTTGTTAAGAACATTTCCTTTTGAAAACTAACATGGAACGCACAATTCTACAAGACGAGGGTCAAGAAAGAAGATTTCCCGTGTGGAACGAAAAGAGACTCATTTTGTGTCAGGAGAGTGTCTAGAGAAATGTTTCCCTTTGTAAAGTAACAGTGAATTCAAAGAACCAAGAGCTGAATGTTGTTAAGAACATTTCCTATTGAAAACTAACATGGAACGCACAATTTTACAAGACGAGGGTCAAGAAAGAAGATTTCCCGTGTGGAACGAAAAGAGACTCATTTTGTGTCAGGAGAGTGTCTAGAGAAATGTTTCCCTTTGTAAAGTAACAGTGAATTCAAAGAACCAAGAGCTGAATGTTGTTAAGAACATTTCCTTTTGAAAACTAACATGGAACGCACAATTCTACAAGACGAGGGTCAAGAAAGAAGATTTCCCGTGTGGAACGAAAAGAGACTCATTTTGTGTCAGGAGAGTGTCTAGAGAAATGTTTCCCTTTGTAAAGTAACAGTGAATTCAAAGAACCAAGAGCTGAATGTTGTTAAGAACATTTCCTTTTGAAAACTAACATGGAACGCACAATTCTACAAGACGAAGGTCAAGAAAGAAGATTTCCCGTGTGGAACGAAAAGAGACTCATTTTGTGTCAGGAGAGTGTCTAGAGAAATGTTTCCCTTTGTAAAGTAACAATGAATTCAAAGAACCAAGAGCTGAATGTTGTTAAGAACATTTCCTTTTGAAAACTAACATGGAACGCACAATTCTACAAGACGAAGGTCATGAAAGAAGATTTCCCGTGTGGAACGAAAAGAGACTCATTTTGTGTCAGGAGAGTGTCTAGAGAAATGTTTCCCTTTGTAAAGTAACAGTGAATTCAAAGAACCAAGAGCTGAATGTTGTTAAGAACATTTCCTTTTGAAAACTAACATGGAACGCACAATTCTACAAGACGAGGGTCAAGAAAGAAGATTTCCAGTGTGGAACGAAAAGAGACTCATTTTGTGTCAGGAGAGTGTCTAGAGAAATGTTTCCCTTTGTAAAGTAACAGTGAATTCAAAGAACCAAGAGCTGAATGTTGTTAAGAACATTTCCTTTTGAAAACTAACATGGAACGCACAATTCTACAAGACGAAGGTCAAGAAAGAAGATTTCCCGTGTGGAACGAAAAGAGACTCATTTTGTGTCAGGAGAGTGTCTAGAGAAATGTTTCCCTTTGTAAAGTAACAGTGAATGCAAAGAACCAAGAGCTGAATGTTGTTAAGAACATTTCCTTTTGAAAACTAACATGGAACGCACAATTCTACAAGACGAGGGTCAAGAAAGAAGATTTCCCGTGTGGAACGAAAAGAGACTCATTTTGTGTCAGGAGAGTGTCTAGAGAAATGTTTCCCTTTGTAAAGTAACAGTGAATTCAAAGAACCAAGAGCTGAATGTTGTTAAGAACATTTCCTTTTGAAAACTAACATGGAACGCACAATTCTACAAGACGAAGGTCAAGAAAGAAGATTTCCCGTGTGGAACGAAAAGAGACTCATTTTGTGTCAGGAGAGTGTCTAGAGAAATGTTTCCCTTTGTAAAGTAACAGTGAATTCAAAGAACCAAGAGCTGAATGTTGTTAAGAACATTTCCTTTTGAAAACTAACATGGAACGCACAATTCTACAAGACGAAGGTCAAGAAAGAAGATTTCCCGTGTGGAACGAAAAGAGACTCATTTTTTGTCAGGAGAGTGTCTAGAGAAATGTTTCCCTTTGTAAAGTAACAGTGAATTCAATGAACCAAGAGCTGAATGTTGTTAAGAACATTTCCTTTTGAAAACTAACATGGAACGCACAATTCTACAAGACGAGGTACAAGAAAGAAGATTTCCCGTGTGGAACGAAAGAGACTCATTTTGTGTCAGGAGAGTGTCTAGAGAAATGTTTCCCTTTGTAAAGTAACAGTGAATTCAAAGAACCAAGAGCTGAATGTTGTTAAGAACATTTCCTTTTGAAAACTAACATGGAACGCACAATTCTACAAGACGAGGGTCAAGAAAGAAGATTTCCCGTGTGGAACGAAAAGAGACTCATTTTGTGTCAGGAGAGTGTCTAGAGAAATGTTTCCCTTTGTAAAGTAACAGTGAATTCAAAGAACCAAGAGCTGAATGTTGTTAAGAACATTTCCTTTTGAAAACTAACATGGAACGCACAATTCTACAAGACGAAGGTCAAGAAAGAAGATTTCCCGTGTGGAACGAAAAGAGACTCATTTTGTGTCAGGAGAGTGTCTAGAGAAATGTTTCCCTTTGTAAAGTAACAGTGAATTCAAAGAACCAAGAGCTGAATGTTGTTAAGAACATTTCCTTTTGAAAACTAACATGGAACGCACAATTCTACAAGACGAGGGTCAAGAAAGAAGATTTCCCGTGTGGAACGAAAAGAGACTCATTTTGTGTCAGGAGAGTGTCTAGAGAAATGTTTCCCTTTGTAAAGTAACAGTGAATTCAAAGAACCAAGAGCTGAATGTTGTTAAGAACATTTCCTTTTGAAAACTAACACGGAACGCACAATTCTACAAGACGAAGGTCAAGAAAGAAGATTTCCCGTGTGGAACGAAAAGAGACTCATTTTGTGTCAGGAGAGTGTCTAGAGAAATGTTTCCCTTTGTAAAGTAACAGTGAATTCAAAGAACCAAGAGCTGAATGGTGTTAAGAGCATTTCCTTTTGAAAACTAACATGGAACGCACAATTCTACAAGACGAGGGACAAGAAAGAAGATTTCCCGTGTGGAACGAAAAGAGACTCATTTTGTGTCAGGAGAGTGTCTAGAGAAATGTTTCCCTTTGTAAAGTAACAGTGAATTCAAAGAACCAAGAGCTGAATGTTGTTAAGAACATTTCCTTTTGAAAACTAACATGGAACGCACAATTCTACAAGACGAGGGTCAAGAAAGAAGATTTCCCGTGTGGAACGAAAAGAGACTCATTTTGTGTCAGGAGAGTGTCTAGAGAAATGTTTCCCTTTGTAAAGTAACAGTGAATTCAAAGAACCAAGAGCTGAATGTTGTTAAGAACATTTCCTTTTGAAAACTAACATGGAACGCACAATTCTACAAGACGAGGGTCAAGAAAGAAGATTTCCCGTGTGGAACGAAAAGAGACTCATTTTGTGTCAGGAGAGTGTCTAGAGAAATGTTTCCCTTTGTAAAGTAACAGTGAATTCAAAGAACCAAGAGCTGAATGTTGTTAAGAACATTTCCTTTTGAAAACTAACATGGAACGCACAATTCTACAAGACGAGGGTCAAGAAAGAAGATTTCCCGTGTGGAACGAAAAGAGACTCATTTTGTGTCAGGAGAGTGTCTAGAGAAATGTTTCCCTTTGTAAAGTAACAGTGAATTCAAAGAACCAAGAGCTGAATGTTGTTAAGAACATTTCCTTTTGAAAACTAACATGGAACGCACAATTCTACAAGACAAGGGTCAAGAAAGAAGATTTCCCGTGTGGAACGAAAAGAGACTCATTTTGTGTCAGGAGAGTGTCTAGAGAAATGTTTCCCTTTGTAAAGTAACAGTGAATTCAAAGAACCAAGAGCTGAATGTTGTTAAGAACATTTCCTTTTGAAAACTAACATGGAACGCACAATTCTACAAGACGAGGGTCAAGAAAGAAGATTTCCCGTGTGGAACGAAAAGAGACTCATTTTGTGTCAGGAGAGTGTCTAGAGAAATGTTTCCCTTTGTAAAGTAACAGTGAATTCAAAGAACCAAGAGCTGAATGTTGTTAAGAACATTTCCTTTTGAAAACTAACATGGAACGCACAATTCTACAAGACGAGGGTCA
Source organism: Jaculus jaculus (assembly GCF_020740685.1). Taxonomy (NCBI): domain Eukaryota; kingdom Metazoa; phylum Chordata; class Mammalia; order Rodentia; family Dipodidae; genus Jaculus; species Jaculus jaculus. The sequence goes on from NW_025423397.1 coordinate 137,852, forward strand.
AGAAAGAAGATTTCCCGTGTGGAACGAAAAGAGACTCATTTTGTGTCAGGAGAGTGTCTAGAGAAATGTTTCCCTTTGTAAAGTAACAGTGAATTCAAAGAACCAAGAGCTGAATGTTGTTAAGAACATTTCCTTTTGAAAACTAACATGGAACGCACAATTCTACAAGACGAGGTCAAGAAAGAAGATTTCCCGTGTGGAACGAAAAGAGACTCATTTTGTGTCAGGAGAGTGTCTAGAGAAATGTTTCCCTTTGTAAAGTAACAGTGAATTCAAAGAACCAAGAGCTGAATGTTGTTAAGAACATTTCCTTTTGAAAACTAACATGGAACGCACAATTCTACAAGATGAGGTCAAGAAAGAAGATTTCCCATGTGGAACGAAAAGAGACTCATTTTGTGTCAGGAGAGTGTCTAGAGAAATGTTTCCCTTTGTAAAGTAACAGTGAATTCAAAGAACCAAGAGCTGAATGTTGTTAAGAACATTTCCTTTTGAAAACTAACATGGAACGCACAATTCTACAAGACGAAGGTCAAGAAAGAAGATTTCCCGTGTGGAACGAAAAGAGACTCATTTTGTGTCAGGAGAGTGTCTAGAGAAATGTTTCCCTTTGTAAAGTAACAGTGAATTCAAAGAACCAAGAGCTGAATGTTGTTAAGAACATTTCCTTTTGAAAACTAACATGGAACGCACAATTCTACAAGACGAGGGTCAAGAAAGAAGATTTCCCGTGTGGAACGAAAAGAGACTCATTTTGTGTCAGGAGAGTGTCTAGAGAAATGTTTCCCTTTGTAAAGTAACAGTGAATTCAAAGAACCAAGAGCTGAATGTTGTTAAGAACATTTCCTTTTGAAAACTAACATGGAACGCACAATTCTACAAGACGAGGGTCAAGAAAGAAGATTTCCCGTGTGGAACGAAAAGAGACTCATTTTGTGTCAGGAGAGTGTCTAGAGAAATGTTTCCCTTTGTAAAGTAACAGTGAATTCAAAGAACCAAGAGCTGAATGTTGTTAAGAACATTTCCTTTTGAAAACTAACATGGAACGCACAATTCTACAAGACGAAGGTCAAGAAAGAAGATTTCCCGTGTGGAACGAAAAGAGACTCATTTTGTGTCAGGAGAGTGTCTAGAGAAATGTTTCCCTTTGTAAAGTAACAGTGAATTCAAAGAACCAAGAGCTGAATGTTGTTAAGAACATTTCCTTTTGAAAACTAACATGGAACGCACAATTCTACAAGACGAGGGTCAAGAAAGAAGATTTCCCGTGTGGAACGAAAAGAGACTCATTTTGTGTCAGGAGAGTGTCTAGAGAAATGTTTCCCTTTGTAAAGTAACAGTGAATTCAAAGAACCAAGAGCTGAATGTTGTTAAGAACATTTCCTTTTGAAAACTAACATGGAACGCACAATTCTACAAGACGAGGGTCAAGAAAGAAGATTTCCCGTGTGGAACGAAAAGAGACTCATTTTGTGTCAGGAGAGTGTCTAGAGAAATGTTTCCCTTTGTAAAGTAACAGTGAATTCAAAGAACCAAGAGCTGAATGTTGTTAAGAACATTTCCTTTTGAAAACTAACATGGAACGCACAATTCTACAAGACGAGGGTCAAGAAAGAAGATTTCCCGTGTGGAACGAAAAGAGACTCATTTTGTGTCAGGAGAGTGTCTAGAGAAATGTTTCCCTTTGTAAAGTAACAGTGAATTCAAAGAACCAAGAGCTGAATGTTGTTAAGAACATTTCCTTTTGAAAACTAACATGGAACGCACAATTCTACAAGACGAGGTCAAGAAAGAAGATTTCCCGTGTGGAACGAAAAGAGACTCATTTTGTGTCAGGAGAGTGTCTAGAGAAATGTTTCCCTTTGTAAAGTAACAGTGAATTCAAAGAACCAAGAGCTGAATGTTGTTAAGAACATTTCCTTTTGAAAACTAACATGGAACGCACAATTCTACAAGACGAGGGTCAAGAAAGAAGATTTCCCGTGTGGAACGAAAAGAGACTCATTTTGTGTCAGGAGAGTGTCTAGAGAAATGTTTCCCTTTGTAAAGTAACAGTGAATTCAAAGAACCAAGAGCTGAATGTTGTTAAGAACATTTCCTTTTGAAAACTAACATGGAACGCACAATTCTACAAGACGAAGGTCAAGAAAGAAGATTTCCCGTGTGGAACGAAAAGAGACTCATTTTGTGTCAGGAGAGTGTCTAGAGAAATGTTTCCCTTTGTAAAGTAACAGTGAATTCAAAGAACCAAGAGCTGAATGTTGTTAAGAACATTTCCTTTTGAAAACTAACATGGAACGCACAATTCTACAAGACGAGGGTCAAGAAAGAAGATTTCCCGTGTGGAACGAAAAGAGACTCATTTTGTGTCAGGAGAGTGTCTAGAGAAATGTTTCCCTTTGTAAAGTAACAGTGAATTCAAAGAACCAAGAGCTGAATGTTGTTAAGAACATTTCCTTTTGAAAACTAACATGGAACGCACAATTCTACAAGACGAGGGTCAAGAAAGAAGATTTCCCGTGTGGAACGAAAAGAGACTCATTTTGTGTCAGGAGAGTGTCTAGAGAAATGTTTCCCTTTGTAAAGTAACAGTGAATTCAAAGAACCAAGAGCTGAATGTTGTTAAGAACATTTCCTTTTGAAAACTAACATGGAACGCACAATTCTACAAGACGAGGGTCAAGAAAGAAGATTTCCCGTGTGGAACGAAAAGAGACTCATTTTGTGTCAGGAGAGTGTCTAGAGAAATGTTTCCCTTTGTAAAGTAACAGTGAATTCAAAGAACCAAGAGCTGAATGTTGTTAAGAACATTTCCTTTTGAAAACTAACATGGAACGCACAATTCTACAAGACGAGGGTCAAGAAAGAAGATTTCCCGTGTGGAACGAAAAGAGACTCATTTTGTGTCAGGAGAGTGTCTAGAGAAATGTTTCCCTTTGTAAAGTAACAGTGAATTCAAAGAACCAAGAGCTGAATGTTGTTAAGAACATTTCCTTTTGAAAACTAACATGGAACGCACAATTCTACAAGACGAAGGTCAAGAAAGAAGATTTCCCGTGTGGAACGAAAAGAGACTCATTTTGTGTCAGGAGAGTGTCTAGAGAAATGTTTCCCTTTGTAAAGTAACAGTGAATTCAAAGAACCAAGAGCTGAATGTTGTTAAGAACATTTCCTTTTGAAAACTAACATGGAACGCACAATTCTACAAGACGAGGGTCAAGAAAGAAGATTTCCCGTGTGGAACGAAAAGAGACTCATTTTGTGTCAGGAGAGTGTCTAGAGAAATGTTTCCCTTTGTAAAGTAACAGTGAATTCAAAGAACCAAGAGCTGAATGTTGTTAAGAACATTTCCTTTTGAAAACTAACATGGAACGCACAATTCTACAAGACGAGGTCAAGAAAGAAGATTTCCCGTGTGGAACGAAAAGAGACTCATTTTGTGTCAGGAGAGTGTCTAGAGAAATGTTTCCCTTTGTAAAGTAACAGTGAATTCAAAGAACCAAGAGCTGAATGTTGTTAAGAACATTTCCTTTTGAAAACTAACATGGAACGCACAATTCTACAAGACGAGGTCAAGAAAGAAGATTTCCCGTGTGGAACGAAAAGAGACTCATTTTGTGTCAGGAGAGTGTCTAGAGAAATGTTTCCCTTTGTAAAGTAACAGTGAATTCAAAGAACCAAGAGCTGAATGTTGTTAAGAACATTTCCTTTTGAAAACTAACATGGAACGCACAATTCTACAAGACGAAGGTCAAGAAAGAAGATTTCCCGTGTGGAACGAAAAGAGACTCATTTTGTGTCAGGAGAGTGTCTAGAGAAATGTTTCCCTTTGTAAAGTAACAGTGAATTCAAAGAACCAAGAGCTGAATGTTGTTAAGAACATTTCCTTTTGAAAACTAACATGGAACGCACAATTCTACAAGACGAGGGTCAAGAAAGAAGATTTCCCGTGTGGAACGAAAAGAGACTCATTTTCTGTCAGGAGAGTGTCTAGAGAAATGTTTCCCTTTGTAAAGTAACAGTGAATTCAAAGAACCAAGAGCTGAATGTTGTTAAGAACATTTCCTTTTGAAAACTAACATGGAACGCACAATTCTACAAGACGAGGGTCAAGAAAGAAGATTTCCCGTGTGGAACGAAAAGAGACTCATTTTGTGTCAGGAGAGTGTCTAGAGAAATGTTTCCCTTTGTAAAGTAACAGTGAATTCAAAGAACCAAGAGCTGAATGTTGTTAAGAACATTTCCTTTTGAAAACTAACATGGAACGCACAATTCTACAAGACGAGGGTCAAGAAAGAAGATTTCCCGTGTGGAACGAAAAGAGACTCATTTTGTGTCAGGAGAGTGTCTAGAGAAATGTTTCCCTTTGTAAAGTAACAGTGAATTCAAAGAACCAAGAGCTGAATGTTGTTAAGAACATTTCCTTTTGAAAACTAACATGGAACGCACAATTCTACAAGACGAGGGTCAAGAAAGAAGATTTCCCGTGTGGAACGAAAAGAGACTCATTTTGTGTCAGGAGAGTGTCTAGAGAAATGTTTCCCTTTGTAAAGTAACAGTGAATTCAAAGAACCAAGAGCTGAATGTTGTTAAGAACATTTCCTTTTGAAAACTAACATGGAACGCACAATTCTACAAGACGAGGGTCAAGAAAGAAGATTTCCCGTGTGGAACGAAAAGAGACTCATTTTGTGTCAGGAGAGTGTCTAGAGAAATGTTTCCCTTTGTAAAGTAACAGTGAATTCAAAGAACCAAGAGCTGAATGTTGTTAAGAACATTTCCTTTTGAAAACTAACAGGAACGCACAATTCTACAAGACAAAGGTAAAGAAAGAAGATTTCCCGTGTGGAACGAAATAGACTCATTTTGTGTCAGGAGAATCTCTAGAGAAATGTTTCCCTTTGTAAAGTAACAGTGAATTCAAAGAACCAAGAGCTGAATGTTGTTAAGAACATTTCCTTTTGAAAACTAACACGGAACGCACAATTCTACAAGACGAGGGTCAAGAAAGAAGATTTCCCGTGTGGAACGAAAAGAGACTCATTTTGTGTCAGGAGAGTGTCTAGAGAAATGTTTCCCTTTGTAAAGTAACAGTGAATTCAAAGAACCAAGAGCTGAATGTTGTTAAGAACATTTCCTTTTGAAAACTAACATGGAACGCACAATTCTACAAGACGAGGGTCAAGAAAGAAGATTTCCCGTGTGGAACGAAAAGAGACTCATTTTGTGTCAGGAGAGTGTCTAGAGAAATGTTTCCCTTTGTAAAGTAACAGTGAATTCAAAGAACCAAGAGCTGAATGTTGTTAAGAACATTTCCTTTTGAAAACTAACATGGAACGCACAATTCTACAAGACGAAGGTCAAGAAAGAAGATTTCCCGTGTGGAACGAAAAGAGACTCATTTTGTGTCAGGAGAGTGTCTAGAGAAATGTTTCCCTTTGTAAAGTAACAGTGAATTCAAAGAACCAAGAGCTGAATGTTGTTAAGAACATTTCCTTTTGAAAACTAACATGGAACGCACAATTCTACAAGACGAAGGTCAAGAAAGAAGATTTCCCGTGTGGAACGAAAAGAGACTCATTTTGTGTCAGGAGAGTGTCTAGAGAAATGTTTCCCTTTGTAAAGTAACAGTGAATTCAAAGAACCAAGAGCTGAATGTTGTTAAGAACATTTCCTTTTGAAAACTAACATGGAACGCACAATTCTACAAGACGAGGGTCAAGAAAGAAGATTTCCCGTGTGGAACGAAAAGAGACTCATTTTGTGTCAGGAGAGTGTCTAGAGAAATGTTTCCCTTTGTAAAGTAACAGTGAATTCAAAGAACCAAGAGCTGAATGTTGTTAAGAACATTTCCTTTTGAAAACTAACATGGAACGCACAATTCTACAAGACGAAGGTCAAGAAAGAAGATTTCCCGTGTGGAACGAAAAGAGACTCATTTTGTGTCAGGAGAGTGTCTAGAGAAATGTTTCCCTTTGTAAAGTAACAGTGAATTCAAAGAACCAAGAGCTGAATGTTGTTAAGAACATTTCCTTTTGAAAACTAACATGGAACGCACAATTCTACAAGACGAAGGTCAAGAAAGAAGATTTCCCGTGTGGAACGAAAAGAGACTCATTTTGTGTCAGGAGAGTGTCTAGAGAAATGTTTCCCTTTGTAAAGTAACAGTGAATTCAAAGAACCAAGAGCTGAATGTTGTTAAGAACATTTCCTTTTGAAAACTAACATGGAACGCACAATTCTACAAGACGAGGGTCAAGAAAGAAGATTTCCCGTGTGGAACGAAAAGAGACTCATTTTGTGTCAGGAGAGTGTCTAGAGAAATGTTTCCCTTTGTAAAGTAACAGTGAATTCAAAGAACCAAGAGCTGAATGTAGTTAAGAACATTTCCTTTTGAAAACTAACATGGAACGCACAATTCTACAAGACGAGGTCAAGAAAGAAGATTTCCCATGTGGAACGAAAAGAGACTCATTTTGTGTCAGGAGAGTGTCTAGAGAAATGTTTCCCTTTGTAAAGTAACAGTGAATTCAAAGAACCAAGAGCTGAATGTTGTTAAGAACATTTCCTTTTGAAAACTAACATGGAACGCACAATTCTACAAGACGAAGGTCAAGAAAGAAGATTTCCCGTGTGGAACGAAAAGAGACTCATTTTGTGTCAGGAGAGTGTCTAGAGAAATGTTTCCCTTTGTAAAGTAACAGTGAATTCAAAGAACCAAGAGCTGAATGTTGTTAAGAACATTTCCTTTTGAAAACTAACATGGAACGCACAATTCTACAAGACGAGGGTCAAGAAAGAAGATTTCCCGTGTGGAACGAAAAGAGACTCATTTTGTGTCAGGAGAGTGTCTAGAGAAATGTTTCCCTTTGTAAAGTAACAGTGAATTCAAAGAACCAAGAGCTGAATGTTGTTAAGAACATTTCCTTTTGAAAACTAACATGGAACGCACAATTCTACAAGACGAGGGTCAAGAAAGAAGATTTCCCGTGTGGAACGAAAAGAGACTCATTTTGTGTCAGGAGAGTGTCTAGAGAAATGTTTCCCTTTGTAAAGTAACAGTGAATTCAAAGAACCAAGAGCTGAATGTTGTTAAGAACATTTCCTTTTGAAAACTAACACGGAACGCACAATTCTACAAGACGAGGGTCAAGAAAGAAGATTTCCCGTGTGGAACGAAAAGAGACTCATTTTGTGTCAGGAGAGTGTCTAGAGAAATGTTTCCCTTTGTAAAGTAACAGTGAATTCAAAGAACCAAGAGCTGAATGTTGTTAAGAACATTTCCTTTTGAAAACTAACATGGAACGCACAATTCTACAAGACGAGGGTCAAGAAAGAAGATTTCCCGTGTGGAACGAAAAGAGACTCATTTTGTGTCAGGAGAGTTTCTAGAGAAATGTTTCCCTTTGTAAAGTAACAGTGAATTCAAAGAACCAAGAGCTGAATGTTGTTAAGAACATTTCCTTTTGAAAACTAACATGGAACGCACAATTCTACAAGACGAGGGTCAAGAAAGAAGATTTCCCGTGTGGAACGAAAAGAGACTCATTTTGTGTCAGGAGAGTGTCTAGAGAAATGTTTCCCTTTGTAAAGTAACAGTGAATTCAAAGAACCAAGAGCTGAATGTTGTTAAGAACATTTCCTTTTGAAAACTAACACGGAACGCACAATTCTACAAGACGAGGGTCAAGAAAGAAGATTTCCCGTGTGGAACGAAAAGAGACTCATTTGTGTCAGGAGAGTGTCTAGAGAAATGTTTCCCTTTGTAAAGTAACAGTGAATTCAAAGAACCAAGAGCTGAATGTTGTTAAGAACATTTCCTTTTGAAAACTAACAGGAACGCACAATTCTACAAGACGAGGGTCAAGAAAGAAGATTCCCGTGTGGAACGAAAAGAGACTCATTTTGTGTCAGGAGAGTGTCTAGAGAAAGTGTTCCCTTTGTAAAGTAACAGTGAATTCAAAGAACCAAGAGCTGAATGTTGTTAAGAACATTTCCTTTTGAAAACTAACACGGAACGCACAATTCTACAAGACGAAGGTCAAGAAAGAAGATTTCCCGTGTGGAACGAAAAGAGACTCATTTTGTGTCAGGAGAGTGTCTAGAGAAATGTTTCCCTTTGTAAAGTAACAGTGAATTCAAAGAACCAAGAGCTGAATGTTGTTAAGAACATTTCCTTTTGAAAACTAACAGGGAACGCACAATTCTACAAGACGAGGGTCAAGAAAGAAGATTTCCCGTGTGGAACGAAAAGAGACTCATTTTGTGTCAGGAGTGTCTAGAGAAATGTTTCCCTTTGTAAAGTAACAGTGAATTCAAAGAACCAAGAGCTGAATGTTGTTAAGAACATTTCCTTTTGAAAACTAACATGGAACGCACAATTCTACAAGACGAGGGTCAAGAAAGAAGATTTCCCGTGTGGAACGAAAAGAGACTCATTTTGTGTCAGGAGAGTGTCTAGAGAAATGTTTCCTTTGTAAAGTAACAGTGAATTCAAAGAACCAAGAGCTGAATGTTGTTAAGAACATTTCCTTTGAAAAACTAACACAAACGCACAATTCTACAAGACGAGGTCAAGAAAGAAGATTTCCCGTGTGGAACGAAAAGAGACTCATTTTGTGTCAGGAGAGTGTCTAGAGAAATGTTTCCCTTTGTAAAGTAACAGTGAATTCAAAGAAC